>NC_046161.1:75693758-75815228 GCF_011064425.1 Rattus rattus | reverse complement strand
ATTCTTTAAGAGATTTTTGTGTTTCCTCTTTAAGGGCTTCTACTTCCTTAGCTGTGTTGTCCTGTATTTCTTTAATGGAGTTATTTATGTCCCTCTTTAAGTCCTCTGTCATCATCATAAAATGTGATTTTAAAACCAAATCTTGCTTCTTGTGTGTTGGGATATCCAGTATTTGCTTTGGTGGGAGAACTGTGCTCTGATGATGCAATTGCTTAGGTTCCTGTGCTTACCTCTCAGCATCTGGTTGGCTCTGGTGTTAGCTGGTCTTGCTGTCTCTGACAGTGGCTTGACTCTCCTGTAAGCCTATGTGTCAGTACTCCTGGAGACCAACTTTCTCCCAGCCGGATCTGGGTACAGAGAGCTGTGTCACAGAGTCAGCTCCGGCACAGGAAGAAACTGTAAGTGATCCTGTCCCATAATGCTCCCTTGGTTCCTCGTGTCCAGAGGTCTCCAGGTGGGTTCCTCTTGGTCCTCAAATGTGAGCAGAAGTGGATGTCTTTTATTGATTATTAGAGGACAATTTCTCGAAGAGGACTTTTCAATTCTGAATATCTATTCCCCAAATTCAGGGGTACCATATTCATAAAAGAAACTTTACTAAAGCTTAAATTGAACCCCAAACTTTAAGAATGGGAGATTGTAATACTCCCTTCTCACCAATGGACAGGTCATTGAGACAGAAACTAACAGAGGCTTTGATTGAAATGGACCTAACAGATAAGTATAGAACGTATCACCCAACCACAAGACAATATATCTTCTTCTCAGAACCTCATGGAACTTTCTCCAAATTTGACCATATAATCAGTCACAAAGCATGACTCATGAGATATATAAGATTGGCATTATCTCTGGCATTTTGTCAGATCATGATGGATAAAAGCTAGATATCATCAACAACAAAAACAACAGAAAATTTACAAACTCATGGAAACTGAACATCTGTCTACACAATGATGAAGAAATACAGGCCAGGGAAGAAATAAAGAAATTAAAGACTTTCTAGAATTCAATGAAAATAAAGACTCAATATATTCAAACTTATGGCTCACAATGAAAGGAGTGAGAAAATGAATTAGTTTACAGCACTAAACACCTTAAAATGCAACTAGAAAAATCTCATACTAACAACTTAAAAGCACACTAGAAAGCTCTAGGAAAAAAGAAAACATTTTCAAGAAGAATAGATGGCAAGAAATAATCAAAACCTGTGTTGATATTAACAAATAAGAAACAGAATAATTAAAAGAATTAATGAAACCAAGGAGCTGGTTCTTTGAGAAAAATCATCAAAGTAGACAAGCCCATTGCCAAACTAAGTAAAGACCGAAAGACAATTTCCAAATTAACAAAATCAGAAATGCAAAGGAGCTGGTAACAAAAAAAAAATGAAGAAATTCAAGAATCATTAGTAAGCACTACAAAAGCGGTATTCCACAACATTAGAAAATCTAAATGAAATAGGCAATTATTTGATGGATTACACTTATGAAGTAAAATCAGGAGCAGGTAAACAACGAAACATCCCTATAACCTGTAAGGACAAGAAAGCAGTCAAAAAATAAAAGAAAGAAAGAAAGAAAGAAAGAAAGAAAGAAAGAAAGAGAGGAAGAAAGGAACGAAAAGAAAAGAAAAGAAAAAATAGCTCCATGCCAGATGATATTTGTTATTGGAATTCTTAATTTACATTTCAAACGTTATCTTTTTTCCAGGTTTCCCATCCAGAACCACCTATCTCATCTCCGTTCTTCTTCTATCAGGGTGTTCCCCAACTCATCCACTCACACCTTCCTGCCTCCCTGCCCTGACATTCCCCTACAATGGAGGATCCAGCCTTGGCATGACCAAGGGCTTCTCCTCCCATTGATGCACAACAAGGAAATTCTCTTCTACATATGCAGCTGTAGATCAAGTGACCATAGGTGCTGGGTTCATTTCTGGGTCTTCAGTTCTGTTCCATTAATATACCTGCCTGTCTTTGTACCAATACCATACAGTTTTATCACTACTGCTCTATAATTCATACCTGAGGTCAGAATTACTGTTTTTAATGGGGTTGCAAACCCTTACAACTTTGCAATCCTTTCTCAAACTCCGCCAATGCAGAGCCTGTTCTCATTTCAAAGGTTGTCTGCGAGTATTCGCCTCTGTATTTGCCATGCTATGGCAGAGGCACTCAGGAGGCAGCTATATGAGGCTACTGTCAGCATTCACTACTTGGCATCAGCAATATTGTCTGGGTAGGGTGGCTGTATGTATACGGGCTGGATCCCCATGTGGGGCTATATCTGAATGGCTTCAGTATCTGCTCCAAACTTTGTCTCTGTATCTCCTCCTATGAATATTTTTGTTCCCTGTTCTAAGAAGGACTTAAACTCTGGACTTTTGTTGTTTGTCTTCTTGAGCTTCATGTTGTCTGTGGATTGTATCATTGGGTAATCCAAGCTTTGGAGCAAATGTCCACTTATCAGTGAGTGAATACTATTTGTGATTTTTTTGATTGGTTTACCTCAATCAGAATTATATTTTCTAGTTTCATCCATTTGCATATGAATTCCATAACATCATTCCTTTTAATACTTGACTAGTACTGTATGTACCACATCTGTACCCATTCCTCAATCCAGGACATCTGGGTTCTTTCCAGCTTCTAGCTATTATAAAAAAAGGCTGCTATGAATATAGTGGAGCATGTGTACTTGTTATATTTTGGAGCTTCTTTTGGGTATATGCCCAGGAGTAGTATAGTTGTGTGTTCAGATAGTACTATGTTCAATGTTCTGAGGAGTCTGCAGACTGATTTCTGGAATGGTTGAACCATCTTGCAATCCCACCAACAAAGGACAAGTGTTCATCTTTCTCCACATCCCTGCCAGCAACTGTTGTTACATAAGTTTTTTATTTTAGCTATTCTGACTGGTGTAAGGTGGAATCTCATGTTTGTTTGGATCTTCATTTCCCTGATTACTAAGGATGTTGACTATTTCTTTAGGTATTTCTTACCCATTCAATATTCTTCAGCTGAGAATTTAACTCTGAACCCTAGTTTCTAATAGGGTTACTTGAATTTCTGCTGTCTAACTTTGTATATTTTGGACTTTAGTCGTCTATCAGATATAAGATTGGTAAAGATCATTCCAAAATCAGGTGGTTGCCATTTTGTCCTAAAGGCAGTGTCCTTTGCCTTAAAGAAGCTTTGCAATTTTTTTGAAGTTCCATTTGATTTTACAGCATAAGCCATTGGTATTGTTCAGGAAAATTTCTCTAGTGCCCATGTGTTTGAAGCTCTTCTCCACTTTTGCTTTTATTAGTTTAAGTGTATCTGTTTTTTGTGGAGGTTTTTGATTCACTTGGATTATTACTTTGTACAGGGTGATAAGAATGTATTGATCTTTATTCTTCTACCTACTGACCTCCAGTTGAAGCATTTTTTATCATTTGTTGAAAATGCTATCTCGGGCTGGGGATTTTCAGTGGTAGAGCGCTTACCTAGGAAGAAAGGCCCTGGGTTCGGTCCCCAGCTCCGAAAAAAAAAAAAAAAAAAAAAAAAAAAAGAAAATGCTATCTCTTTTCCATTGGATGTTTTTAGCTCCTTTATCATAGATCAAGTGACCATAGATGTGTGGGTTCATATCTTGGTCTTCAATTTTATTCCATTGATCTACTTGCTTATCTCTGTACCAATACCATGCCATTTTTTTTTTGCTATTGCTCTATAATACAGTTTTAGGTTAGGGGTAGTGATTCTCCCAGATATTCTTTTATTATTAAAGAGAGTTTTCACCCTCCTGGGGTTTTTGTTATTACAGATGAATATGCAAGTTGCTCCTTCTAACTCTATGAAGAATTGAGTTGGAATTTTAATGGTGATTGCATGGAATCTGTAGATTGCTTTTGATAAGGTGGCCATTTTTACCAAATTAATCTTGCCAATCCATGAGCAAGGGAGTTCTTTAAATCTTCTGAAATTGTAGAGAGCTGCGACGTGCCGCGCCTCAAAAATGGCGCTGGTTTCCACCTTCCACCCTCCCAACGGTGAACACTCCTTGCAGTAAATTACTATCTACATGACCCACGTGGCTTGCTAGGACTGGCCAGTGCTAGCTATTTAAGTGTGGTGTAGGGCGTTCCCCGGAGGGAGAGAGTCAGAAGAGATAGAGGTCAGAAGATTGTATCAAGGTTCCTGAGTAAAAGTGCTTGAAGAAGATCTCCTGTGGTCGTGTCTTCCTTGCTGGTCGAGGTTGGGCACAGCATGAAATCTTCTTCAATTTCTTTCTTCAGAGGCTTGAAGTTCTTGTCACTTGCTTGGTTAGCATGACAAGAAGGTATTTTATGTTATCTGTTTCTATTGTGAAGAATATTGTTTCCCTATTATCTTTCTTAGCCTGTTTTCCTTTGAATAGAGGAAGACTACTGCTTTGTTTGAGTTAATTTTATATCCAACCTCTTTGCTGAAGTTTATCAGGCTTAGGATTTCTCTGGTGGAACTTTTGGGATTACTTAGTTATACTATCATATCATTTGCAAATAGTGATATTTTGACTTCTTTCTTTCAAATTTGTATGCCATTGACCTATTTTTGTTGTTTAATTGCTTTGGTTAGAACTTTGAGTATTATATTGAATAGGTAGGGAGAATAGCCTTTTTTTTTTTTTTTTGGTTCTTTTTTTTCCGGAGCTGGGGACCGAACCAGGGCCTTGAGCTTCCTAGGCAAGCGCTCTACCACTGAGCTAAATCCCCAACCCTTAAAACTTCAATTTTGGCCCACAAATGTCTTTCCTAGACTTTTTTTTTTTTTTTTTTTTTGGGCAGCCTTTTTCAACTCTCTGATTTTAGTGCAATTACTTCAATTTTGATCCATTTCAGATTATGTCAGCTACTGTTTACTGTATATTGCTTTTACTATGTTTAGGTATGGGCCTTTTAATTCCTGATTTTTCCAGACTTTTAACATGAAGGTGTGTTGAATTTTGTGAAATGCTTTGTCAGCATCTAATGTGATGATCTATTTTTTTTTTTTGGTTTTTTTTTTTTTTTTGTTTTTTGAGTTGGTTTGTATAGTGAATTACATTGATGGATTTCATTATATTGACTCATTCCTGCGTCACTGGGATGAAGCCTACATGATCATGATGGATAATCATTTTGTTGTTTTCTTGGATTCAGTTTGCAAGAATTTTATTGAATACTTTTGCATCAATATTTATAAGGGAAATTGATCTTAAGTTCTCTTTCTTTGTTGGATCTTTGTTTGCTTTATGTATAAGCATAATTGTGGCTTTATAGAAGAAATTAGGTAGTGTTCCTATAGTTTCTCTTTGTGAAATAGTTTGGACAGTATTAGTATGAGTTCTTCTATGAAGAATTGATAGAATTCTTTACTAATCTCATTTGGTCCTGGGCTTTTTTTGTTTGGGAGAATTTTAAAAACAGCTTCAATTTCTTTAGGAAATGTGGGACAATTAAGATGGTTTATCTGATACTGATTTAACTTTGCTACAAGGTATCTCTCTCAAAATTGTTCATTTCATCCAGGCTTTCCAGTTTTGTTGAGTAGAGGCTTTCGTAGTAGAATCTGAAGATTTTTTGAGTTTCCTCAGATTGTCTCATTTTGTCTCATTTTTTATTTCTGATTTTGTTAATTTGGATACTCTTTCTGTGCCCTCTGGTTAGCCTGCCTAAGGGTTTATCTATCTTGGTGATTTTTTTCAAGGAAACAGCTCCTGGTTCTGTTGTTTCTTTGTATAGCTCTTTCTGTTTCTACTTGGTTGATTTCAGCCCTGAGTATGATTTTTTTCCTGTCATCTACTTCCTTTATGTGTATTTGCTTCTTTTTGTTCTATAGCTTTTAATGTGCTGCCAAGCTGCTAGTGTTTGCTCTTTCCAGTTTATTTTTTGAGGCATTCAGGACTATGAGTATTCCTCATAGCACTGCTGTCATTATATTCCATAAGTTTGGGTATTTTGTGCCTTCATTTTCATTAAATTTTCAATAGTCTTTAATTTCTTTCTTTCTTTGTTCCTTGGCCATGTTATCATTGAGTAGAGTGTTGTTCAGCTTCCATGTGCATGCAGCCTTCTGTCTTCTTTGTTGTTATTGAAGACCAACCTAATTCTGTGGTGATCTCATAGGGTGCATGGGATTATTTCAATCTTCTAGTATCTGTTAAGGCTTGTTTTGTAACCAGTCTTAGGGTCAATTTTGGAGAAGGTACCTTGAGGTGCAAGGAGGGAAACTATACCCTAGAAATAACAAGAAATTAATCTTCTTGCAGCAAACCCAACAGAAGAGAGCCACACTAACATACCTCCACTTCTAACAACAAAGTAACAAGAAATAAGTGGATATTAGCTCAAATGCTCAAATTACCCGATGCACAGACCACATGAAACTCAAGAAGTATGACCAAAATGTAGATGCTTCACTCCTTTTTTTTTTAAAAAGGGGAACAAAAATATCCATAGGAAGGGAGAGGGAGGCAAAGTTTAGAGCAGAGACTGAAGGAACGGCCATTAAGAGCCTGCCCCACATGTGGCCCTTACATATACAGCCACCAAAACTAGATAAGATGAATGAAGCTAAGAAGTACATGCTGACAGGAACTGGATATAGATCTTTCCTGAGAGACACAGCCAGAACATGTCAAATACAGAGGCGAATGCTAGCAGCAAACCAATGAACTGAGAATGGGATCCCCATTGAAGCAATTAGCCAAAGGACTGAAAGAGCTGAAGGGGCTTGCGACCCCATAAGAACAACAATGCCAACCAACCAGAGCTTCCAAGGACTAACCCACTACCCAAAGACTATACATGGACTGACCCTGGGCTCCAACTGAATAGGTAGCAGTCAATAGCCTTGTTGGGGCAACAGTGGAAGGAGAAGCCCTTCATCCTGCTAAGGCTGGATCCCCATTGTATGGGATTGTTGGGGGTGGTAAAGGGGGTTAGATGGCGAGGGTAACATCCATATAGAAGGGGAGGGGTTGGGGGCTGATGGACAGGAAACCAGAAAAGGGAATAACATTTGTAATGTAAATAAGAAATACCCATTATAATAAAAAGTGGAAAAATAAACCAGAGTCACTATTCCTTAATATCTTTTACATCAGTGGACTCAGTTCCCCCAATAAAAGAACATAGAATAACAGACAGGGTACATACATATGATCCACTATTTTGCTGCATACAGGAAACACACTTCAGTTGCAAAGACAGACACTCAGAGTAAAAGACTGGGAAACAATTTTCTAAGCAAAGGATTTCAAGGAACAAGCTGGAGTAGCCATTATAATATTAAACAAAATCGACCTTCAAACAATAGTTATCCAAAAAGATAAGGAAAGACACTTCATCTTCATCAAAGAAAAAATCCACCAACATGAACTCTCAATCCTTAATATTTATGTTCCAAATATAAGGACACCTATATTCATAAAAGAAACCTTACTAAGGCTCAAACTACACATTGTATCTCACATAATAATAGTGACAGACTTCAACACCTCACTCTTAGCAATGGAGAGATCATGGAAAAAAACAAAAACTAAACACAGATACAAAGAACCTGACACATAATTTTAAACTAGCATTTTACCCATCTTTCAAACTTTCAAGGAAAATCAAATACCATAATCTTCAAATTATTCCACAAGATAGAAACAGGAAAAATAGCAAAACTTATTCTATGAGACCACAGTCATTTTGACAGCTGAAACAGAGAGTCAACAAAGAAAGAATGGTTCTTCAGATGGATTTCCCTTATGAACATTGAGGAACATATACACAATAAAATACCCATAAACTGTATCCAGGAACACATCAAAGTTATCATTCACCAAGATCAAGTAGACTTCATCCCAGGGATGCTGTGTGTGGTTCAATACATGGGAATCTATCAATGTAAGCTACCATATAAACAATGTGAAAAGAAATCACATGATCATCTCAGTGGATACAGAAAATGATAGCTTTGACATATTCAACATACTTTTCATCTTAAAAGTCTTGGACAGAACAGTGATACAAGGCACATATCTATATACAATAAAGGCAATACGCTACAAGCCAAGAGCCAACAACAAATTAAACGGAGAGAAACTTAAGACAATTTCACTAAAATAAGGGACATGACAAGGCTCCTCACTCTCTGCCTAACTATTCAATATAGTACTTGAATTTCTAGCTAGAGCAATAAGAAATCTAAAACAAATAAAGTGGATACAGTTTGGAAAGAGTTCAAAATATCACTATTCCTGGGAAATATTATAATGTGCATAATACCAACTTCCAAAATTCTACTACATAACTTGTACAGCTGATGAACACTTTCAGAAAAATGGCTGGATACATAATTAATTAAAAGAAATCAGTAGCCTACCTTTATATAAATCATAAACAGACTGGAAAAAATTAGAGAAACAACACATTTTACAATAGCCACAAATAATATAAAATACCTTGTTGTAATTTTAACCAAGCATGTAAATATGACAAGAACTTCTAATTTCTGAAGAAAGAAATTGAAGCAGATACCAGAAGATGTAAAGATCTCCTATGCTTGTGGATTGATAATGCTGTGAAAATAGCCAAATTACCAAAATCAATCTACAACCTCAATTCAATCCCATCAAAACTCATGAATAATATTTATAGACTTTGAAGGAATAATTCTCAAATTCATAAGGAAAAAACAAAACCCTGGGACAGCATACACAATCTTGTAGAGTAAAAACTTCTGGATACCTATTAACAGTATCATTTTAAATAAATAAGCTTTTCAGTTTCACGAGGGCTCAGTAATTAATGTTTTATTTTACTGCACATGCCACTGGTATTCTGTTCAGTAAGTTGTTCCTGTACTGATGAGTTCAAGACTATTCATCTCTTTCTGTTCTATTAGATTTAGTGCATCAAATATATCACCATCCCTAACTTCAAGCTGTACTGCACAACAATAATAATTTAAAAAGTGCATCGTGTTTGTATAGAAACCAATGTCTGACATTATTCATGAAACTCTGTTATGCTTAATCGGGAGCCTAGCATAACTGACCTCTGAGAGGCTCCACTCAGCAGCCAATGCAAACATATGCAAAGGCCTATATTCAAACATTTGGTGGCACTTATGGAAAAGTTGGAAGATGGATTGAGGGATCCAAAAAGCACAGGGACTCCACAGAAAGACCAACAGGGTCACTAGCCCAGACATTTGGGTGTATCCCAAAGACTGAATCAACAACCAGAAAGAAAGCATAGGTTGGAAAAAGGACCCAACCAATATGTAGCAGTTGTGCAGCTTGGTCTCCATGGGGTACCTCAACAATTAAAGTAGGGACTTTCCCTGGATCTGATGCCTGCCTGTGGATCATGTTGTCATAACTGAGTGGCCATCTCTTGCCTCAGTTGAAGCTCTAATTCTGTAGTGACTTGTTATGATAACTAGGGGCATCTATGTTCTCAGAGGAGAAGGGTAGAGGGAATGGGTCAGGTCTCTGTGAGGGAATACTGTGAAGAGAAAAGAGGGTGATACTAGAATCTAAAGTGAACAAGTACATACATTTTTAAAAACTATTATAATTTTAAATAGTAAATATATTTTAAAAGTGTAATGTGTAGCATTTTACTGGTTTAGCAGTCTATTTGAATTTCTGCAAAGCCTGAATACTTTAGTTTTATACTCAGAACCTACATGGTGGGAGGCAAGAACAGATTCCTGTAAATTTTGTACATATATGTACAATAGCATATGGAAGCACTCCTGAAAAGCAGACATACAAAGTAAATAACCTGTAATAAAAATACACTTAACATCATTTAGTAAGAATTTGTCAGAAAGAGTGAGAGCTTGAAATTTTAGAATACTTTAATAACTCACCCAATTTACTGTTTGTAGCAATATATAGGAAGCTTTTTCCAATGACAAAATACAAATTACATTTTATACTGTCTTAATCAGTAGTGTGTTCATAATTATCTTGGAACATTTTAGAGAAACTGTGATATATATGTAAGGTCTATAAAATACATCTAATTCTGATAAAAGCTACAGTCATAAAAACTCACAAGCATGGCTATCTAAGCATGAACTGAACAAGAACAACAATAGGTATGCTAAATTGGACAGAGAAAAGCTCAAAATGTTTCAACTATGCAAATGAAATATAGGCAACTAAAGAATTCTAAGAGCAGAAGAAATAGTCTTCCCCAGGGCATAGCACACCAATTGATTATTCAATGTCAAATTACCAGTACTGGAAAAAATACACACAAGGAATATTATATAGTCTGAGCAGGTTATATTAGTAAAATGAAGCCTGGAATTTAAAAGTGGTCATGGGAAACACAGGGAAGGAATTGGAGGGAGGAGTGGGTTGAGGCAAAAAATGTAATTATATTATAAATGTATTAAAGAAATAATAATAAAAATATGGGTTGCTAGAAAAGTGAATGATAAAAATTCTCCCAGGGAGTCGTTACATAAATGGTGATGAAATCACTTGAGTACTTTCTGTATTTAAGGGCTGGACCTTCAGGAATTGTAATGGCAATATGATAGCTACTCTAATGAGGAACTTTGGATATTGAGCCCTTGGGGAGACAGAAAAATCAGTATGTGAATACCTCATTTAGTAAATCTGCCTACTTCAGCAAGAAAAACCTGTGTCTCTTCCAATGGTAGACATGGCATGATCAACTAATATTCTAACCATTTATCATATTTTACACCCAAGAACATTTCTTATCTTCAAGAGCAAAGCAAGTCCCTGGTAGTCATTTCTGATCTGAATATGTGTAGTTAATCTTTTGATCAGCTATGATTCATATATTAAATTCATTAATGATAAATTCTTATCATCTCCTATATATTTCTTTATAGATATAGATGAAAATAATATAAATGTCATGTGCCTTTAAATTTATATTATTCTGTATGAGGAATGTTCTATAAGATGTGTTAGCATTATGTCGCTTCTTTGGTTTTCACAATTTTCATCACACACACACACACACAACAACAACAACAACAACAACAACAACAACATGAACCAACCAGACACCACTAGACCTCCCAATATGTGCACATGGAGGGACCCATGACTCCAGCCACATATGTAGCAGAGAATGGCATTGTCCAGCATCAACGGAAGGAAAAGTCCTTGGTCCCGTAAAGGTTTCTTTCCCCAATGTAGGGTAATACCATGGCATTGAGGTTGGAATGTTTGGGTGGGTATGGGAGCATCTTCATAGAGGTAGGAGATGGGGGTATGGGAGATAGGGGAAAGGGGATAACATTTCAAATGTAAATACATAAAATATCCAAGAAATATAAGATCAAAACATTAAAGGTAGAATATAATTTATGAATTAAGAAAGTATAAATAAAGTCTTATTTTTATTTCTCTCAGGATTATTTTATTTGCATTTTGTTTTAGAAATCCATAATTAATGAAGGGAAACATATGAACATAGGCATCATCATGGTATGTCCCCTGTCCTCGACTTGTGATCTCATAAATTATTGATAAGTAGAAAGTAGTTTTGATTAATGACTTGTTACTCAATCTGGAATAAGATTATGGAAGTGAAAACAAACAATAACCGTGCCAGTTACATATTTCCTATTCTGAATTACTTACATGATTGAGAATTTTGAACATGTTTCAATTTGATAAAAATAAATTGATCTGGCATGTGTAAACCATAACTAGACTCCAGGAGACACTAGTATAATAAAATCTTCTCATTTTCTGGTTCAAAATAGAAGAAAACTAATGGAAATTGAAGTCAGTAGGGCAGATGATTTACAACTTGAACAATCCACTAAATTTTGTCCTCACAATCCCACTACCTGAAGAGGACCTCTTTCAGCACAAAAACATCATCTAGAAGGGTTTAGATAAGCTCAGCATGAACACAAAGAGATATTTTTGAGCTCATCATTGGAAATAAAAGAGAAGCCCATGGAAGCTACATGTGAATGAAATACAATATGACAAGGAATTCTGTTTTATGAAATCAGAATAGCTTATATCGCCTACTGACATAGATATGGCTGCCAAGTATGAAATAGAACGGACATATCCATACTATACCACATACTTTGTAGTTTATGCAGTCCTGGAACTTTGGGGCATCAACATTCACAACTCTTCATAAGTCTAGCGTTATAATCCCTATGGGAGCAAGGGGTTGCCAAAATCCTTGGGAAGCAATATTCATGAATGAAAAAAACTTTCTTGGATTATTCAGTAATTATGAGAGAACATGGAAAAGTATTTAGTATTGGATCACATCCACTTAGAATACATACAAGACCTAATTTTGTTGTCTTTCTATTTTATATCTTCATTCCCATTTGTATACTCAAAGGATACCTGAACATAAAGATTAATAGGAAGCTACTCCGTCTATTTCTGAAAAGGTGCTTCATTTATATAGCATAATAAGTATATTAAATATATAATACGTGTGATAAAATGATAAAAATGAAAATGTTATAGGCTAAAAATTTCTAACATCTCAGATCTTACCTTTTGCTTAGACATATTACAATTAGTGTTAATTAAATATATTTTCCTTATTATATGTTAAATGCATTTATAATTACTTGAGTCAACATAGATATTTATTCAAGTAAAACAACATTCATATTTAGTTTATTTTAAGAAATCACAAGTTATTTTATAAATTACTTTATTGTAAAAAAAGAAATGATCTAAGTGTATATTTGTGTATCTCTACATTAGTGATTTTAATTCATAAAGTAAATTTATGAATAGCTTTATTTTTTTCATGTTGGTATGAGCATTTAATTTTTCCAGTCCTCTATTATTATGCTATAAAACCAAAAAACACACATTATAAATTATGAATATTCAGAATAATTTCTGGAATAGTGCTTTTCTGGAATTACTGCTTACAATTGGCTAATAACTGCAGCACCTACTACGGCATAGTTTGCTGAGGTGATAAATGGGCTTTGGCTGGTAAATTCTGGCCCAAGCTCCATTGGATTGTTACACCCACAAAAAAATCAGTAGTACCAACTGGATACATTAGGGTATGGAATCCTAATGAAGAAATAAAGTTAAAAGAAGCTCATTTTAGAGGGATCTGAGCGATATGTGGAAATTAGAGTGACTATGATGACAACACCTTGTACATATGTAAATAATGGTAAATAAAACACCTTTAACAAATTACTCAAATGTTCAAACTTTAATTCCAAAAATCAGTATTGGCTTGAGTAATAAGTGTTCTGGTATGAAAGGATTACTTTTTCATTTTTATTGGTTATATTTATTTACATTTCTGATTTTATTTTTCTCAGTTTTTCCTCCATAAATCCCTCCCCCTCCCCTTGCCTCTATGAAGGTGCTTCCCTATCCACCCACTCCTGCCTCACTGCCCTAGCATTCCCCTTCATTTAGAGCCTCGACAGGACTAAGGGGCTCCCCTCTCAGTGATGATCAATAAGGCAATCCTCTGATACCTAACCAGCTGGAGCAAAGTTTCCTCCTGTGTGTACTCTTTGGTTAGTTATTAAGTCCCTGGGAATTTTAGGGACTCTGGTTAGTTGATATTGTTGTTCTTCCAATGGGGTTGCAAACCCCTTTAGCTCCTTTAGTCTTTACCATAATTTCTCCATTGGGGTCCCTGCACTACCTCTGGCTGTCTGCATGTGCATCTGTATTGATCAGGTTCTGGCAGAGACTCTCAGGGCACAGCTAAACTATGGGCCTGTCAGCAAGCACTTCTTGGTATCAACAAATGTCTGAGTTTTTGTCTGTAGATGGGATGGAATATCCAGTCTCTGGATGACCTTTTCTTCAGTCTCTGCTACAGTACTTATCCCTGTATTTCCTTTTAACAGGAGGAAATCTGGATTAGTATTCTTTTTTTTATTAACTTGAATATTTCTATATACATTTGGGTTATTCCCTTTTCCCGGTTTCGGGCAAACATCCCCTCCCCTCCCCTTCCTTATGGGTGTTCCCCTCCCCAATTGCCGCCCCCCCCAACAGTCTAGTTCACTGGGGTTCAGGGACCCATTCCTTCCACTGGTGCTCTTACTAGTATATTCATTGCTACCTATGAGGTCAGTATTCTTAACATGGGTGAGTGGCCCCATCCCTCAACAGGGGCCATTCCTCTTGACTGGATATGGCCTCTACAGGTTCTATCTCCACTTCGTTGGGTATTTTGGCTAATGTTCTCTATGTTGGGTCCTGGAAACCTCTTGCATCCCTGGTATCTGAGACTATATAGTGGATATCCTCAGCTCTCCCTTCTCCACTGCCACACACCATTCAAATTACTGACCCTCTGTATTTTTTCCCTATCTCCTGCCACAACTGCTGCCTTCCCTCCCCTCGATTCTCCCTCTGACATTCTTCTCTCCCTCTACTCCCAGAGTTTATTTTCTTCTCGCTACTGAATAGGAATGTAGCAACCACATTTTCATGTGGTCTTCTTTCTTCTTTGGTTTCATATGGTCTGGGAGTTGTGCTATGGCTACTCTGAGCTTCTTTTTGGCTACTATCCACTTATCAGTGAGTACATATCATGTGTGTTTTTGTGATTGGGTTACCTCACTCAGGAGGAAAATTTAAATTTCCATTCATTCCATTTTTCCTGTGAATTTCATGAAGTCACTGTTTTTAATAGCTGAGTAGTACTCCATTGTGTAAATGTTCCACATTTTCTGTATCCATTCCTTTGTTGAGGAATATATGGGTTGTTTCCTGATTCTGGATATAAATAAGGCTGCTATGAACATAGTGGAACATATGTTCTTGTTATTTGTTATAGTCAAGGGTTCTATACCTGCAAAAACATCATGACCAAGAAACAAGCTGGGAAGGAAAGGGTTTATTCAATTCAGCTTACACATTTATATTGCTGTTCATTACCCAAGGAAGTCAGTACTGGAACTCACACAGGGGAGGAAGCAGGAGCTGATGAAGAGGCCATGAAGAGATGTTAGTTACTGGCTTGCTTGTTTCACCTGGCTTTCTCAACTTGTTTTCTCATAGAATCCATAACTACCAGCCCAGGGATGGTACCACCCACAAGGGGCCCTCCCTGTCTCCGTCACTAATTGAGAAAATACCTCCAGGATCTAATGGAGGCATTTCCAAAAGGGAGGCTCCTTTGTCTGTGATAATTCCACCTTGTATCAAGATGACACACAAAACAAACCAGTACAATTGTCCTCTTGTCAATTTGACCCACAAAAACATCACTATTAAGCCTCAATCCTTACTTTCTTATTCATCACCAATAACTAAATAACTTTAAGAATACCACAGGTTATATACACTCTTTGGGTAGTCATTTAGTCCCTAAAAGCTCTGGTTGGTTGGCATTGTTGTTCTTATGGGGGCTAAGTGGGATGCATAATGGGGACACATGTATGGGAGAGGGGGAAAGGATAGGGGCTTAAGGACAGGAAACTGGGAAAGGGAATAACATTTGAAATGGAAATAAAGAAATATGTCTAATAAAAAGATAAGTTATGAAATTAAAGGATAAAAGAATATCACAGTCTTTACAGATTCTTGCATATTAAAATTTTAATCTCTTTAAAATATCCAATCTCTTTTAAAATTCAAAGACTTTTTACAATTTGGAGTCTTCTAACAGTGGGTTTCACTAAACTATCAGGGTATTGTTATATTCAAAATTGGAATCAAACTGTGACTGTCCAATGTCTGAGATCTACTCATGATCTTCTAGGCTCCTCCAAGGTTTTGAGTGATTTCTCCAGCTCTTTGCTTTGTAACACACACCTTGTCTTCTGGGCTTCAGATGCCTGTACTTGGTGGTCATATCATAGTACTGGAATCTCCAAAACCCTGGTGTCTTCTGCTGCAACTAGGATTCACCCAGCCTCTCATAGACATTCTTCATGGTGCCAAGCCTCAACTTCTTTGCAGGACCACTTCAGTCCTGGGTCATCAATTACAACTGTGGCTGCACCTTCACCAATGGCCTTATATGACCTCCCAGACTGCCAAACCTCTTCATGACCCCTTCATGCTTTCAAAACCAGTATGACCTGGGTGACTCTTATGCACTACCAAGTCCAACCAGAGCATGAGGTACAACCTTGGCTATCTATGGAACACAGATTCTTTGTGCTCTAAAGAAACACTTTCCAGAAGATTTCACCTCAGTGATGCTGGTCTCTTCTTAATCACCACTAATTTCATAGTTCCAGCTAACCAGCATCAATAGTCCCAGTAACACAAAGGTTTCACTTTAGTATTTCTGGTATCTTGTTAATCACAGCTGATTCTTCAGTCCCAGCTAACCAAAACCACATATTCTTCAAAATCAAAATAACAACATCCCTGATAAGAGTCTTTTTTTTCTTATATTTTTCAAAATTTTTATTAGATATATTTCTTTACTTACATTTCAAATGATATTCCCTTTCAGGTTTCCTGTTCATAAACCCGTATCCCCACCCCTCCTCCCCCATACGGGTGTTCCCCCCATCCACCTACCTTACTGCCCACCCCTGACATTGCCCTGCACTGGAGTTACAACCTTTGCAGGACCAAGGGCATCCCATTCCACTGATGCCCAACAAGACTATCCTCTGCTACATATGCAGTTGGAGCCTTGGGTCAGTCCATGTATAGTCTTTCAGTAGTGGTTTATTCCCTGGAAGCTCTGGTTGGTTGACATTGTTGTTCTTATGGGTTTGCTCCTTCAGTCCTTCCTCCGATTCTCTAAACAGGGTCCTGTTCTCAGTTCAGTGATTTGATGTTAGCATTGAACTTTGTATTGGACATGCTCTGGATGTGTCTCTCAGGAGAGATCTATATCCGGTCCCTTCCTGCATGCACTTTTTAGCGTCACCAAACTTACCTAGTTTTCATATGTATATTTCATATATATATGCCACATGTGGGGCAAGCTCTGAATGGCCATTGCTTCAGCTGCTGCTCTAAACTTTGCTACCATATCTCCTCATATGAATATTTTTTTCTCCTTTCAAGGAGTGGGATCATCTGCATTTTGGTCATCCTTCTTCTTAAGTTTCCTGTGGTCTGTAGATTGAATCTTGGATAATTTGAGCTTTTGGGCTAATATTCAGTTATCAGTGAGTGCATAGCAAGAATGTTTTTCTGTGATTGTGTTACCTCACTCAGGATGATATTTTCTAGTTTCATCCATTTGCCTATGAATTTCATGAACTCACTGAACTCACTGTTTTTGATAGCTGAGTAGTACTCCATTGTGTAGATGTACAGCATTTTTTTGAATCCATTTCTCTGTTGAAGGGTATCTGGGTTCTTTCCAGCTTCTGGCTATTATAAATAAGGCTGTTATGAACATAGTGAAGCAAGTGTCTTTGTCGTATGTTGGAGCACCTTTTGGGTATGTGCCCAGTAGAGATATAGCTGGGTCCTCAGGTAGTAGAATGTCCAATATTCTGAAGAACGTCCAGACTGATTTCCAGAGTGGTTGTACCAGTTTGCAATCCCACCAACAATGGAGGGGTGTTCCTCATTCTCCACATACTCGCCAGCATCTGTTGCTACCTGAGTTTTTTTTAATCTTAGCCATTCTGACTGGTGTGAGGTGAAATCTCAGGGTTGTTTTGATTTGCATTTCTTTAGGTGCTTTTTGGCCATTTGATATTTCTTTACAGAGATAGAAAGGGCCATTTGCAAATTCATTTGTAATAACAAAAAAAATACAGGACAGCAAAAACTATACTCGACAATAAAAGAACTTCTGAGGGAATCACCATCTCTGACTTCAAGCAGTATTACAGAGTAATAGTTATAAAAATTGTATTGTATTGGCACAGATACAGGCAGATAGATCAGTGGAACAGAATTGAAGACCCAGAAATGAACCCAAACTTATGGTCGCTTGATATTGGACAAAGGAGCTAAAACTATCTAATGGAAGAAAGATAACATTTTCAACAAATGGTGCTGCTCAGCATGTAGAAGAATGCAAATTGACCCATTCTTATTACTATGTACAAAGCTTAAGTCCAAGTGCATAAAGGACCTCCACATCAAACCAGATGCACTAAAACTAGTAGAAAAAAAAGTGGGGAAGAGTCTCGAACAAATGGGCACTGGGGAAAATTTTCTGAACATAACTCCAATGGCTTATGCTCTAAGATCAAGAATAGACAAACGGGACCTCATAAAACTGCAAAGCTTCTGTAAGGCAAAATACACTTTCATTAGGACAAAACAGCAACGGACAGATTGGGAAAAGATCTTTACCAATCCTACAACTGATCGATGGCTAATATCCAAAATATACAAAGAACTCAAAAAGTTAGACTCCAAAGAATCAAATAACCCCTGATAAGATTCTTTAATCATCCCTCTTTCAGGCCTCCATCTTCTGCACTGGTCTCAAAGTTGTCTTCCAAGCTCCTACTGAACATTTCACAGAACTTTCTTCTAGCTCAAAATTCCAAAGTCCTTCCACAGTCCTCCCCAAAACATTGTCAGGTTGTTCCTGAAATACCCCAGTTCTGGTACCAATTTATCTAGTCACAGTTTCTATTCCTGCACAAACATCATGATCAAGAAGGAAGTTGGGAAGGAAAGGGTTTATTCAGCTCACATTCACATTGCTGTTCATCAACAAAGGAAGTCAGGACTGGAACTCAAACAGGGCAGAAAGCAGGAGTAAATGCAGTGACCGTGGAGATGTTACTTACTGGCTTGCTTGCTTCTCCTGGCTTGCTCAGCTTGCTTTCTTATAGAACCCCAAACTAGCAGTCTAGGGATGGTACCACCCACAAGGGGCCCTCCTTGATCACTACTTGAGAAAATGCCTTACAGGTGGATCTCATGGAGGCATTTCCTCAAGGGAGGCTCCTTTCACTGTGATAACTAAAGCTTGGTTCAAGTTGACACACAAAACCAGTCAGTACAAGCATCTTTTGGGTATATGCCCAGAAGGGGTATATCTGGTCCTCAGGTATAACTATTTCCAATTTTCTGAGGAACTGTCAGACTGATTTCCAGAATGGTTGTACCAGCATGCACTCCCATCAGTAATAGAGGAGTGTTCCTCTTTCTACCCATGCTCCCCAATATCTGTTGTCACCTGTGTTTTTGATCTTAGCCATTCTGCCTGGTATTCGGTGGAATCTCAAGGTTGTTTTGATTTGCATTACCCTGATGACAAATGGTGTTGAACATTTCTTTAAGTGTTTCTCAGCTATTTGAGATTCCTCAAATGAGAATATTGTTTAGTTATGCAGTGTTCTGCCAAGAACCAACTTCAGCTTAGAGAAGGGTTCTGAGGAATAGTTGTCTAGTAGACATGAAATAAAGTACTCATAGTGAAATTGTGGGTCCAAGCTGCCTGCCTGTGTTCTGCTCAAGATATCATTCCAGTCTGCTTTCTCTTTGTGTTCTGCTTTTTCTAAAGATCTCCAGACAGCTTTCTTTCTGGACAGCTTTCTCTTGGTATTGTCTGCACAAGACAGTTTTCTAAGCAGTTTCTCTCCCTTGTTATTCCAAAGTAAATTCTCTGGATAGCTCACCAGGAGCAGTCATAACAGTCTATTATTTTACATATCAATCCAGTCATTTACTGCAGATTTCCCTTTGATTATCCTGTAAATCAGCAGCCTGTGACTCCAGCCCCTTAATTCTTTGGAGACAGAAATAAAATATTTTCTTTTAACATTTCAAAATGATTCAGAGATTTGCCTGCCTCTACTAAGCATAGACCAGGAGCTGCCACACAATAGAAGAATGGATACAGAAATTGTGGTTCATTTACACAATGGAATGCTACTTAGCTATTAAGAAAAAGACATCCTGAGTTTTGCAGGCAAATGGATGGAACTAGAAAATATCATCCTGAGTGAAGTAACTTAGACTGAAAAGGACTTGCATGGTATGTAGTCACTAATAAGTGGAAATTAGCCAAAACAATATATAGAATTCTCCATATGCAATTCACAGAATTCAAAAAGGTTAATAAGCCAAAGAACCCAAGTTGGATGGCTCAATCCCAATTGGGTAGGAGAAGAAAGCAATCACAGGAAGAGGAGGGATAGAGGGAGGGAAGGACCTATGGGGGAAATTGGACAAGGAGAGAAACATGGTCAGGTGTTGGATAGGGGGAACAAGAATGAAATTCTTAAGGCCAGCAGAAAAAATAGAAACAGGTAGCCTCAGGACCTAGTAGGTGGAGGGACCCTCTAAAATGTACCAGAGACCAGGAAGGTGAGAGACTTTCAGGTCTTAGATGAAATGCCCTAGAGGGAGGATAAGGAACTTGTAGAGCCTACCTTCAGTAGAAATACAAGTTAGGGATGGCATTACCATCCCACAGTCAAAAACACTAACCCATAATTTTTCCTGTCTAAAATAATTGCAGGGACATAAATGGAGAAAAGCCTGAGGAAAAGGAGGTCTAGCGACTGGCCCAAATTGGGATCCAACTCAAGGGAAGGCTTCAAGGCCTGATACTATTACTGAAGCTATGGTATGCTCAAAAAAGGAGCCTGTCATTACTGTCCTCCAAAAGACCCATCAAGCAGCTGAAGGAGTCATATGTAGATATTTACACCCAACCAATGGACAGAAGATGCTGACCTCTCTGGTTGAATTAGGAAAAAAACTAAAAGAAGCTGTGGAGGAGAGTGACCCTGTAGGAAAACCAGCAGTCTCCTGAGATGTCTCAGTTACTAGGCCACCAATCAGGTAGCATATACCAGATGATATCAGGCTCAAACATATATGTAGCAGAGGACTGCCAGGTTTGGACTTAGAAATAATGCATATAACCTAAAAAAGACTGGAAGTTCCAAGGAGTCGGGAAGTCTGGTAGGGTGGGGTGGGGGTTTGCGAACATCCTTGTGGAGATGGGAAAAGGTTTGGGATATGGAACAGGCAGAGGATGGACTTGGAGGGGATAAAATCTGGACTGTAGAAAAAAACAATTAAATGAAAAAATAAAAATCATAGATCATAAGCTAGCTATGTGGAATCCTTTTGTGAAATTACTATTTCTACCATACCTTGTTCTGTCACAGACTGACCCTGGTCTCAGGAGTCTATCTGCCTTTGTAATTATAAACAAAAAGAGTTAGCTAAATGAGATCTTTTTTTTTTTTAATGATCACCACTCCCTAAATCTCTTTATCTCCTTCCTTAGTATCATTCTAAGGAGTTGGCTCACAGCACAGCTGATTTTGTTCCCTTAGATATGTAAAGACCCTCATATAATTCATATTGAATCCTTATATTTTTTAGAAATTATATATTTTTGAACCCATGTTTTATAGTTCATTTCCACAACCTTAAGGACTGTCCTGAAACTCCCAATGTTTACCATTTTGCTGAGACTTTAATCATACCCATGCCTCAAGGACTTGTGCTGTCTTTAATGTTCATGAGTCATTAATATTAACAGGGGAAACATTCCTTTAAGGAGGAACATAAAGTATGTACATTATTATACAAACAAGCCTTAATCCTATGGCAGTCATCCACATCCCTGGAAGCCCACTCCTACTGGTCCTACCCCAGGAAAAGCGACATTCTATTCCTATCCCTACTAAAGCACACTACACTTGGCC
Source organism: Rattus rattus (assembly GCF_011064425.1). Taxonomy (NCBI): domain Eukaryota; kingdom Metazoa; phylum Chordata; class Mammalia; order Rodentia; family Muridae; genus Rattus; species Rattus rattus. The sequence goes on along the minus strand of NC_046161.1, from coordinate 75,793,636 downwards.
ATTTTCCCATAATAAGCTAAATCATTTAAACTTACAACATTATCCAGTTTGACATTCATGTATAAACAGAGCCATTTATCTGTTTGTCTATCTATATCTAATAAAAATTAAAATTAATGAATTATTTACAATCTATAAAATGCTTCCTGTGTTGAATTGTCAAAAGTATTTTGCTTATTTAATTTTATTCCACAAATGAATTCTCATACTCATCCTTTTGACTGTATCAGTAGTTTGATATTATTTTTGATTTGAGAATGCTCCATTGTTTTGATTTTTCTAACAATTATAGCATATATTTATTAAAAATTAAACTTCTATATGCATTTCTGTTCAGAAATATATTTATTTGATATTATCTTAGAAACATACTCTTCAGTGACACATGTGTATAATAAAGTATATTTTGATTAACTGATAAAACTAGTTGAGATTTTTAAAACATGCTTGTATTTTATTTTATTCTAGTTTTAATTTACAGAAAATTTTGGACATAAAAAAAATCATAAAATAATTTGTGCTTTAATTATAACATCTCTCCCTTCCCTTTTGTCAATCCCTTTTTTTTAATTCCTTCTCTCTCTCTCATTCAATTTCATGGCCTTGTTTTACAATTACTGTTTTACAGTAATTGTTTTTGTCTGCACACATGTATTTGTATATATGCTTGTTTTAGAAGATTTTTCTTCTGGGCTCGAGAGATGGCTCAGAGGTTGACAACACTAGCTACTCTTTAAGAAAATCTTGGTTTGTTTTTCAGCACTCGTCTGAGCTCTTGGTCATATAGCCTGGAAAGGTAGAGTGCAGCAATCCTGAGTAGTAAAAATAGAAGAAAAATGTAATAAATATTAATAGGAGAAGACTAAAGAACACCTCAGAAGTCATCTAAGGACATAATCTAAAGTTCATTCTGAAGACCTATCAATAATTGGAGCTGCAATGCATCTGTACTGGCAGAAAACTAAATATGAAAAATAAAGCAGTAGAAGGTTGCAGGAATATGCTAACATCTAAGGAGCCTTTCTGAAAAAAAATTTCTAACATGACAAATATGTTTGGAGTGTTTATTTACTAGCATTGGTAGTAAATATGAGAGGTACTAGAGAGAGAGAGAGAGAGAGAGAGAGAGAGAGAGAGAGAGAGAGAGAGAGAGAGAGAAGAAAATTGCCTGTTCTGTTATTTACCTTTGTTGTGATAAAATGTACCTCCCAAAAACTATTTACAAGGAGACAAGTTGAACTCACTTATAATTCCAGGTTATAGTCCATATTTAAAATGAATATTGAAAGGAGCTAGTCTAACCAAATCCACAGACAAGAACAGAATAAAATGAAAGCTTTTTCTGTCTCTTTTCCAAGTTGTCTATCTTCAGCTTGCTTTCCTTACACGGAGCACAAAAACTCTTTTAGGGTGAATATTGCTACCCACAATGTGTTCTGTGTTGACACATCTATCAGCAATCAAGACAATGCTTCATAGACATGGTCATATGGCCACTTGTTCTAGGCGATTCTTCAACAGAATGTCTCTTGCACCCTTCTCACAATGATCAAGTTTGTGATGACTTGACATTCAAAACTAACCAATACATAGTAATAGGAGCATTATGGTAAACCTAAAAAGCACTTAATTTTAAATGTTCATCTTTTATGTGCTAAGGATCATTCTATTAGATAAATGATCTTAATATCCATGCTCTCTATATTGACTTACCATAGATAGATATCACCTAAAATGAGTTAAATTATAATTTTTATTAGATATAGGAGTCAGTAAAATCATTAGAAGTCTTCAAAAATTATTTTTTTCTCAATTAAAGGAACTTTACATGAAATAGTCATATATTATTAATTATGTTTAGTGAGCGTATGTATGTGTGTGTGTGTGTGTGTGTGTGGTGTGTATGTGTGCACATGTGCATGTGTGTCTTACACATTACTGCATCAAAAAACTGAGGCATTCAAAATGATTGGAAAACTGAAACTAAAAATTCTTAAATTCAGGGAGTTCAGCATACTCACATAAGACGTTATCATGGCAATGATAATTATTCCTTCTGGTGAAAAAGGAAATAATGCCATGTTGAGTGTTAAGAAAAAGAGGTTTTTTATTTGTTTGCTTGTTTGTTTGCTTTTTGGTTTTTTTTTTTATTTTTGGCTCATGATTTTCAAATTTTCAGGTAAAGTTTCTACAAACTTCAACGGATTGATTCCAGAGACAAAGGAGGAAAACCATGGTAGATGGATGTTGTTCATACTGTGAAAGGCAGAAAGAAGATACCAGAAAAACAACTGGGAAAAGTGTGAATATAAACTATTCTTTTCTATAAAACCACACAATGACTTAATTTCTCCCTCTAATCTCTAATGAGAATACTTTTTATAATTTTAAATGCATCAATGAATTTAAGCTTGGTGAAAATGAGCTCTTCCAAACACATTATCTTTGACTATCACCACCATCTAATGGCCAGTCCTTCATTACTAACTTTTTGGAGGTATTATGCAAGAGAACCGTAACACTAGAAATAGTATAATACATATACAACTGAAGATATACATTTAAATAGCCTTAGAATCTTGAAATTTTCAATTTTAATCTTCAGAGTTATCAGTAATCATTAAAATTCTCTCTCTCTCTTTCTCTCTCTCTTTCTCTCTCTCTCTCTGTGTGTTTGTTTGTTTGTTTGTCTGTCTACATATGAATCAACTAGAATTATGCAAATTTCCAAATATTAAAGATTTCTATCTTAAACCTAATTACATTATTCTTAAAAAGCTATATAAAAAGCATCATGTCCTCCATATTGCTGCAAAATTGACACATTTACAGATGTTTTGGTTAACATGAATATTTTCATTGTTTGAACTTATTTTCACTAAATTAGACTCTTTTCTCTTATGAGTAACAACAAACCCAATTCTAAAATTTGCTTCAACTAGTTAGTAAGGTATATCCTTTTCTGCTTCACATATATCCTACATGTACATAAGTACATATTTAATAGCGAATCTTAATGTATGTATATAAAAATTTTGACACAAAAGATGTGTTACTCCTGAAACAAATGGGAAGAGTAGAGGATGTCCTAGTTTGATTTCAGTTGCTGTGAAGCACCCTTTGAAAACAACCCAATGAAGAACAGGATATGGTTTAAATGTTACTTTCTATCACTGACTGAAGCCAGGGCAGAAATCTTATTATGAAAATGGAAGCAGAGACTTTGAAGGGTAGTTGAATATGGACTTTCTTCTCTGATTTATTATCTAATCTACTTATACACCTGATGTCCATGTGTCTATGGATGGGATTCTACACAGTGAGTTTGGTCCTCTTACTCCAAACAGTAATTAAGAAAAACTTCCAGAGATGATTACAAGCACATCTGATGCACATAGAGTTGTATCTAGTTCACTGTATGATTAGGATGCTGTCTTTGTTTGAGTCTCTGTTCAGTGTATTGTCTTCTGCCTCATCATCAAAAGCCATTTTATCCAGTGTGCTGCCAAGCACTGAATTATTAACAATCTCATAGTAATATGTAGAAAAGTTAAGAGCCAATCTCTGGTGGATTGGATGTGTAGGTTGCATCTCTTTCTTTTTTATGTTAAATGCATCTTGGTAGATTCCTTGGTACTTTTCTATCATTTGTTTATCAACACAATACTGAAAATAATCTTCCTTCATTTAAAGACAGACTTTACATGCTGGATTAATTGCACTGGCTATTAAATACTTATCCAATATTTCAGGACTGTGGTACAGATGCTCCAAATTCACTTTCCCCTGATAGTCCTTGATCAGCTGCAATTTCTTCTTGGAGATATTGGTCTTCCAGTCAATGTTCAACATGATTCTTGAACTAAACTTGTAGCCCCAATCACATTCTCACAAGCTAATGATAGTAGGTTGAATTCATTGGACACCTAAGAATTCTGCTCCATTATGCTTTCATGCATGTGGTAATGTTTTCATAATCCTCAGTCTGCTCAATCAGCTTGGCTGTCTGAATCAGCTCAGTCTTTTCCACAGTGAACAAGAGCCAGATCAGAGTCCTTCTCATCTCTGCAGACACAATCAGTGACCAAATAATATTTGTACTATCATTAATTAGATAGATATTTTGTTCATCTGAAAAAGAAAATGTACCACTTTAGATAAATAATATGATATACATGTGTAAGAACAATAAAATACAGGTGTCTTCTGGAAATATCTGAAGCCAAAATAATAATGTCTTATCAAAATCACTGCCTAAACATGAGCTAATTAAGGATAACAGCAATAGGGCTAATGCAGTTTTGTGAAATCCCTGAAATTCTTAATTCTACACAAAAAACTTCAGGAAACTAAAAAAATGCTGAAAATGGTAGAAATAGTATCCCTCTGGGAAGAGCAAATCAATTGGTAGATACACAATATATATACAATATAGTGCTGTACAGACTATGTTATATTTAGAAATATGCATGTGTTTGCATGTATCAATAACAAAAAGCAAGGTCAATTTGAAATAGATATTTGGAGGTATATGAAAGATTAAAGGGATGAATAGTGTTGGCAAAAATGATATAATCATATTATACCCAGAAAAAAATGGATAAAAACAACTCAACGATTAGAAGCCCCCAGTGGAATCATCACACTAGTGATGATGAAATCATTTCTACGCACACACTCTCTCTTTAAGAATAGGCACTCCAGAGATCAGAATGGTAATGTAATAGCTACTCTAATGAAGACCTTTGGATATTAAGCCCTTAGGGAAATAGAGAGTAGAATTAATATGTCATGCAAAAGGACTGGTCAATTCAGGAAAGAACACCAGTCACTTTCCTATGTTTTCCACACTGGCATACCTTCTATCTTCAACATAAACGTAAGATTTTGCAGTCAATTCTAATCAAATTAAGTCTTTAGTAATGTTCTGTTTAGGTACGATATAAATATATAAATCACTGATGATTCAATTCATTTCATTCCCTATAAGGTTTAATATAAACAGACCTAAACAATACTTATTTGATTTTTCAATCTAAGTATTCAAATGAAGAGCCCTGCATAAGGTATTTTAACAAGCAGTCATTCCTTTAATTGTTCATAATTCTCAATCTAAATATGTTATCTGTTTAAAGTTTCTCAATTTCTATTACACATTTCTGAGGTTATGAATTTTTGTGTAAGAATTAATTGCAATATATCAGAAATCCAGATTAAAAATGCAGAATGGTGGCTTTATATGTTGAGTGCTGCTGAGTACTTTCTTTTTTTTTTTTTTCTTTTTTTCGGAGCTGGGGATCGAACCCAGGGCCTTGTGCTTGCTAGGCAAGCACTCTACCGCTGAGCTAAATCCCCAACCCCTGCTGAGTACTTTCATCCTATTTACTTCTAGTAATGGAATAATCTCATGGTATTTATCAAGGTATGATGAAGCCTAATAGACAAATGCTTGTTTATATTCAATGTGAATAGTTTTATGTGAATGAATGAGAAAATGATTAGTACATTCAATAAGATATTTGTTAGTCTACAAGCAGGACCTACATCTGATTGTTTGAAAAGTTGTATGCTGTGGTCAGCTTCACCACTTCACAATTGCACCAATTAATATCAAATTGCTTAGATAATTCTAGATTACAAGAATGAATATATTACTTCACTACGGGAACATAAGTGGTAAGATTCTGAGTAATTTACAGATGTTACATAAAAAATGGGCTTTTGTATCCAGAGCATTAACATACTGTGTTTATACTCATACACATGTAAGTTTTCTCTTCTATACACAGAGTGGTAGGAATATATAAGAAGTCTCAAGGGTAGGGAGATAGTACAGAGTAAGGGAGTAAACCAACTAAGATGGATTATTTGATCATATAGTAAATAAATCTATTATTATTATTGATGATTTTAAAGAGTAAAAGATACATTTCAAACAATCTTGCCATTTTGCTGTTATTTTCTTTTTAAATTAGAAATTGTTTTGCAATAGAAAAATAGAAATTATCATCACACTATCATCAGTTCATCACACTAAATTGACTAACAGGAATAAATGAGGCATTTTTGGATCATTATATTTTATTTAATTGTTTACAACCTCTGTTTACTATAGGATAAACTGGTAGATATTTTGGTTGGATAATAATAGTATTTCAATAATATCACTATCAGACCCGTGCTGTCCCTAATAGAATGAGGAGGATTAACACTTTGAAAGAATATAAACTTTTGATTATTGACAATAAAAAGTTCTTTTTCTGAACGAAAATGTGTATAACATTACTTACCATTGTGATTTATCAAAGGATAATGAAAGAGTGATGATGTGATTGAGAAATTTAAACGTGAAAATATTTGATCTTTACATCATTTTATTATACAGAGAAAAATTTTCATTAAGTATACATTTTTACAAAAAACAAAAACAAACAAACAAACAACAACAACAAAATAAATGCATTGTGCCTGCAAGATTGCTTAACAAGTAAAGGTTCTTGCTACTGATGCTGACAACTGGAATTCTTGCCTTAGGATTCAAGTTGCAAAAAGAGATAACTAACACTTAAAAGTCCTTTTCTGAAATCCACATATGTGTAATTGTACAAAACATTCCACACCCAAATATGATAATATATATAATGAATAAAACAATGGGTATCACAACCAACCCAATGGAATTAAGTACTGTCTACATGTCTATATCTTAAATGAGGCTGATTACATATATGAATTAAGAGCTAAACTTTTATCACTAAGATGTTCCCAAGCAATGCTGAAGCATGGTGTCCTACATTGAATTTACTTGGTGTTTCTAATAGGTTGGCAGCAACATGGAACCTGGAAACCAAACAGGTGCACATTACTTTTTTCTGATTGAGCTAACCAATGATCCTACAATGGCACCCTTCATCTTTGGCCTCTTCCTGTTTATATACTTGGTAACAATCCTGGGAAATTTGCTCATCATCATTGCTGTCATCTCTGACTCTCATCTACAAACACCAATGTATCACTTTCTTTCCAAACTTTCATTTACTGACATCTGCCTAAGTACAACCACTGTCCCAAATATGTTGAAGAACATCCACACGCAGGACCAGAGCATAAGTTACACAGGCTGCCTCACTCAGGCCTGTTTTGTTTTGAGTTTTGCTGTATTAGAAAGCTGTATCCTTGCTGCAATGGCCTATGACCGTTATGCAGCTATTTGTCATCCTCTGAATTACACAGTAATTATGAATCCATACTTCTGTGGTCTACTGATTCTATTGTCCTTGATTATTAGCATTGTGAACAGCTTATTACAGTGTTTGATGATACTACGGTTGTCATTTTGCACAAATAATGACCTTCCTCTATTCTTCTGTGAACTTGCTCAAGTCATCAAACTTGCCTGTTCTGACACTCTCATCAATTATATCCTGATATATCTTGCAACATTTATATTTGGTGGAATCCCAATCTTTGGAATCATTTTCTCCTATACTCGAATTGCCTCTTCTATTTTGAAAATATCTTCCCTAAGAGGAAAATACAAAGCCTTTTCTACTTGTGGATCTCACTTGGCAGTTGTCTCTTTATTTTATGGTGCAGGAGTTGGAGTTTATATCAGCTCTTCAATTACTGTTTCTCCTCAGACAACCACAGTGTCATATATGATGTACACAGTGCTCCCTCAAATGTTCAACCCTTTTATCTATAGTTTAAGGAATAAAGATATGAAAGAAGCCTTGCAAAAACTCATTGCTAAGGTATCAAGTCTTCTCTGATATACATATATATATATATATATGTATATGTATTTAATATATATATGTACAGATTTGAACTACTCATGTGTTTCAGAGAGTAAGAATGTCTGTTTTGTTCTTGTCTTTTATATATTATATTAACACGAAATCTTTAAATATATCCTGTGATTTATCAATTATTTATTTTTCTGCAATGATAATGATTTCACCAAGAGTTTTCATTATATTATATCATATATTTTGCATATGCTATACAATCAGAAACAAGTAAATATTGCTAATTTATTAATTTCAATATGTATGCAAATTGAGAAAAGTAAATACATTAACAGATATAAATCACACATGTACATTCATATATATTAAAGGGTTATTTGGGAGTTCTGCATTCACTCTGTCACAGGGCTTGCTGCTCAGAGAGACAGGACATGGGAAGCTGACCATATTTAGCCCACAGCCATTGCCAGGTGGGTATCAGTTGTAAGGAACCCCAGGAGACCACTCCAATGATCGGGAAGCAAAGTCTGGAACATGGGACATATCCAGAGCTGGCTCAGTGATTTCTGGACCAACAAGTTCTCAGACTCTTGGGCATCTAGTCACCTCTGGAAGCCACCAAAGGCCTGAGAATGGAGTAGGAAGCTGCAGGGCTAGATGAAGCCCTAGGCAGAAGGGGAAAATCGGGGTGCCAGTTGGTCCTGTAGGTGTAGTCTTTGGCTTGACTGTGATTGTCTGTAGACTTGGTAGTAGCCAACGCTGGGATCACAGAGAAACCTTCTTCTGAAGATTAGACAGAGACTCTGTAGGCAAAGGGCTTCTGTATGGCTCCTCAAAGCAGAACCCGATGAAAAGAGTCAGTCCGTGGTTTTAAGACATTTATTGTCGTGTGGAAACTGGATGAGTAAAACTGTACCACACTTCTCAGGGTGGGCCTGAGATTTTTTTTTTTCAGGGAAGAGTGTCTGGGAAGGAAAGTTCATTGGCTAAGCCTCTAGGCCTTTAAGTAACTCATCATAATGGAGATTTGTCTTGAGCCTACATGACATGTGTTCAAGTCCTCTACCCATGGAGGGGGTTGGGACATTGTTCTTACATTACTTATTAAAACAAATCTATGGAGGGGTATGGCTAGTGACAGGGGCCTGGTTTCCAGGGAGTCAGGTAAAATATCTATTGTTCCTTTCAGGGTCACTAGGGATTTAATCCTTTGCTCCACTGGGAAACAGTGTGCCTTTCACAGTCCCAAATAGATGTACAAATTAGTACATACATGAATCAAAAAGATTTAATGGACTTGAGTGAAAAAAAAGTATTGATTCCTTGAAGTAGTTGGAGTGAGTAAAAAGAAGTGGATATAATATAATTATATTCTATATTCAAAATATAAAATTTCCTGGAAACTTATTTGGGAAAGTGACTTTTACAGATTAAGCTTAGAACAAAAAAAAAAAAAAAAAAAAAAAAAAAAAAAAACCAAAAAAAAACCAAATTAAGCTTAGATTTACTTTTTTTAAATTTATGTACTTTTATTCTTTAATCCTTTTTTACAATCCTGATTTCATCCCTCCTCCCTTTCTGTCCCACTGAACTTTTCCGATCCCATACCTCCTTCAACCATTTACACCCCAACACCATACCAAGAGAATGTACCTATTTCAGCACCCCCATACCGCCAAGTCACCACACACCCTGGAATCTTGAATACGTAGAGGGTTAGGTGCATCTTCTTTCTCTGAGAACAGAACAGGAAGTCATCTTCTGTATATGTGTCAGGGGCCTCACATCAGTTGTTGTATGCTTCCTGGTTGGTGGCTGCCTATCTGAGAGATCTTAGGGGTCCAGGTTAGTTGAGATTGCTGGTTTCCCCCTAGGGCTGCTCTCCTCCTCTGGTTATTCCAGCTTATTTCCAATTCAGCCATGGGAACCCATGTTTCTGTCCATTGGTTGGGTGCTAGTATCTGAATTGACTCTTTTAGCTGCTTCTCGGGCCTCTCAGAGGGCAGCCATAGTAGGCTCCTGTCTGCAAGCAAACCACAGCATGAGGAAAATAGTCAGGCACAGAGGCCTCCCCTTGATCTGGAACCCAATTTGGGCCTGTCACTGAACCACCTTTCTCAAATACTCTTCTTCATTTTTGATCCTTCAGTTCCTTCAGAAAGGAACAATTCTGGGTCAGAGCTCTTGACTATAAGATGACAAACCCATCCCTCCAATTGACGTCCAGTTCCCTCAATGGAGGTGGACTCTACTAGTTTCCCCATTCCCATGGTAGGGCACTTCAATCAAGGTCCCTTCCTTTGAGTCATAAGAGTCTCTCATCTCCCAGGTCTCTGGTACATCCTAAACTGTCCCCCCATCTCCTAGCTCACAAAGTTGTCTTTTCCATTTTCTGCTGACCTTCAGCGCTTCGGTCCTGTCCCCTGCACCCACTAACCTGACCACGTTCCTCCCTTACCTCCCTGTCCACTCTCACCCATGACTGCTTTCTTCTTCCCAATTGAGATAGAATTATCTACACTTGCGTCTTTCAGCTTTTTAATCTTCTTGAGTCTTGTGCTCTGGGCATTCTGTACTTTTTGGCTAATAACCATTTATTAGTGTGAACATACAATGCATGTTCTTTTCAGTCTATGTTACCTCACTCAAGATAATATTTTGGTTCCATCCATTTGCCTGCAAAACTCATGATGTCCCCCCCCTCTCTCTTAATTATTTACCATATTTAAAAAAACAAAACAAAACAAAACACACAAACAAAGAAACCCTAACGGTTGTTCTTCTTCACCCCCAGTATTTCTATTTGACAAAGTCAAGTGGGAGACAGTGATTTGAGCTCCTGGCCCGAAGCAACGTTCTCCCTTCTGCTCCATGTACCTCAAGCAGGAGTGGTAGTGCAAAGAGGTCTAGACAGTCAACATCGGTGGGCAGCACACTGGCTGTATGGCTGTCATGTTTGTTCTCCACGTTGCCACCAGCGCACTCAGATCTACATCTCCTGCCTATGGAAACACAAAGGTGCCTGCAGGAGGCAGGTGTAGGGCAGAGCAGGCCCAAGGCAGCACACAGCAAATGCAGCAGACAAGTACTACCTCTTCCTATTATACAGCCTGGCTCAGGCCCCCTGTCCTGAGTGGTGTATACATGATAAGACAATTTCCAGATCCTAACAGGGATCCTGTTGGTTGAATGTTAGGCTCAAAAAATCTGGCAATATGGTGGCTTCCTCTAGAAAACACATCATTTATAATGGGGCCAAAGTGAGAACTCAGCTTCTTTCACACTCTGGGGCTTGGAGTTTACTTGCTTTTCTCCTGCTCAAGTTAAAAAGAAAGATTAATCCTTTCCACCAGCCCATCAAAAATCTGCTTCTACCTAAGATGTAAGTGGTTGTGGCCCCCAAACACCAAAGCTACCCCAGAAACTGCCATGACCCCAAACCACTCAGATACATGAATGCCACAGACTGTGATAACGCATGTAGAGAAGCTCAATCTTCTTTTTTAAGATTTATTTTTTTAAATGTATGTAAATACACTGACACTGTCTTCAGACACACGAGAAGAGGGCACCAGATCTCAATACAGATGGTTTTAAGCCACCATGTGGTTCCTGAGAATTGAACTTGGGACCTTTGGAAAGTAGTGCTCTTAACCTCTGAGCCATCTCTCCAGCCTTGAGAGATGTCTTGTGGACAGTGTTTCCTTCTCCAGACATTCACCTGTTTGTTCTCTCCAAATAAACCTTATTTGACTCCCATTCCAATAAAGCACAGGCTACAGGAGTGAATAGTTTAAAAAACTCAGGAGTGGAAGACAGGGCTGGCTTTCATGGCTAATGCTGCAAACCTTTCACCTTCACTGCCTGGAATGAAGCTAGTGGGTGAAGAAAAACCAAACGGAGTCAATGGCAAGAGCTGCAGGCTATGAAGACAATGGGTCAGACCCAGAACTGTATAAATTTTAGCACTATAAAGACGAGAAGACAGGTCCATGAACTCACCAGAGCATACCTCCACAGCATGGCTTCCAGAAGCTGTATCTAACGTAGCGTGAGCATCAGCATCTGGACACATACAAGTGTTTCTTTCTGCCTCATTCTTAATAGCCCAGTAGTATTACTTTCTATTCCATGTGAGTAGGAACCAAATTTTCTGTATCCATTCTTTTCTTGTGGGACACCTGGGTTGTTTCCAGCTTCTGGCTATCAAAGAAAAAAAATCCTTCTATGAGCACAGTGGAACATGTGCCCTGTGGCATGGCAGGGCATCTTTTGGTTATATACCCAAGAGTGGTATAACTGGGTCTTCAGGCTGATTTTTTCTAGTTTTATGAGGAACCTCCTGATGTATTTCCAGAGTAGTTGTATAGATTTGCAATACCACCAGCAATGGATGAGTGTTCCTGTTTTTTCACATGCTTGCCACTGAGTTTCTGATCTTAGCCGTTCTAACTGGTGTAAGTGGAATCTCAGGGTCCTTTTAATTTTCATTTCCCTCATCACTAGGGACATGTCTTTAAGTGTTTCTCAGCCCTTCAAAATTCCTGTATTATGAATTCTCTGTTTAGTTTTAAACCCCATTTTTTTTGATTGGGATGTTTGGGTTTTTTTGTGGGCAGCTTCTTTTTTTATTGGATATTTTAAGTGTTTATATTTTAAATCATATCTGCTCCCCCTATCTATTCATCTCTTCTCCCCCTGATTCTATGAAGATGCTCCCACTCCTGTCTACCCACTCCCACCTTAGCATCCTGGCATGGCCCTACACTAGTGAAACTAGCTTTCACAGAACCAAGGGCTTCTTCTCCTATTGATGCCAGACAATGCCATCCTCTGCTACATATGTGGCTGAAGACATGCATCCATCCATGTGTACTTTTGGGATTGTGGTTTAGTCCCAAGGAGCTCTGGGGAGTCTGGTTGGTTGATAATATAGTTCAACCTATGGGTTACAAACCTTTTCCATTCCTTCAGTCCTTTCTCCAACTCCTCCATTGAAGGCCCTGTCTTCAGTCTGAGGAAGCTGCAAACATTACCATCTGTATCAGTAAAGGTTCTGGCAGAGCCTCTCAGGAGGTATCATATCAGGCTCCACTCAGCAAGCACCTCTTGGCATCAGCAATAGTGACTGGGTTTGGTGGCTGCATATAGGATGGATCCACAGGTGAGGAAGTGTCTGGATGGCTTTGCCTTCAATCTCTGCTCCATTCTTTGTCCCTGTAATTCCTCCCATGATAATTTTGATTCCCCTTCTAAGAAGAACTGAAGCATCCAGATTTTGGTCTTCCTTTTCCTTGAGGTTCATACATTCTATAAATTGATACTTGAGTATTCTGAGCTTTTGGGCTAATATACATTTATCAGTGTGTGCATCCAATTGTGTTCTCTTGTGACTGGGTTAGCTCCCCCAGGATGATATTTTCTAATTTGATCCATTTATCTAAGATTTTTGTGAAGTTATTGTTTTTAATAGCTGAGTAGTACTCTACTGCCTAAATGTAACATGTTTTCTGTATCCATTCCTCTGTTAAAGACCATCTGGGTTCTTTCCAGTTTCTGACTATTATTAATAAGGCTGCTATGAATAAAGTAGAGCATGTGTCCCTGTTAAATGTTGGAGCATCTTTTGGGTGTATTCCCAAGAATGGTAGAGCTGTTTCCTCAGGTCGAAATATTTCCAATTTTGTAAGGAACTGTCAGACTGATTTCCAGAGTAGTTGTACCAGGTTGTGATCCCACCAACAACAACAATGAAGGAGTTTTTCTCTCTCAATACATCCAGTGCAGCTTCTTCTGTCACCTGAGTTTTTTATTTTAGCCATTTGGACTGGTGTGAGGTTTGTTTTGATTTGCATTTCCCTGATGACTAAGGATGTTGAACCTTTCTTTTTTTTCTTTTAATGGATATTTTTATTTACATTTCAATGCTATCAGCTTTTCCATTTTCTCCTCCAGAAAACAACTATCCCAACTCCCCTACCCCAGACACTCCCTTCCACCTCCCCACCCTGAATCCCTCTACACTGCTGGCATCCAGTCTTGACAGGAACAAGGGCCTCTCCTTACATTGATGTCGGACAAGGCCATTCTCAGCTACATATGCAGCAGGAGTCATATGTCCATCCCTGTGAACTCTGTGGATCATGGTTTAGTCCCTGGACCCTCTGGGAGGTCTGGTTGGTTGATATTGTTGTTTTTCCTATGGGGTTGCAAACCCCTTCAGCTCCTTCAGTCCTTTCTCTAACTCCTCCAATAGGGACCCAACTCTCAGTCCAAAGGTTGGCTGCCAGCATCCAATTATGTATTTGACAGTCTCTAGCAGAAACTTTCAGGAGGCAGCTATATCAGGCTCCTATCAGCATGGACTTCTTGGCATCCACAATATTATCTGGGTTTGGTGACTGTATATGTGATGAATATCCAGGTGTGTCAGTCTCTGGAAGGCTTTTCCTTCGGTGTCTGCACCTTACTTTGTCTCCATGTTTCCTTCTGTGAGTATTTTTGTTCCCTCATCTAAAAACTGAAGCATCCACATTTTGACCTTCCTTTTTGAGCTTGGTGTGGACTGTGGATTATATCTTGGGTATTCCAAGCTTTTGGGCTAATATATACTTATCAGTGAGGGCATGCCTTGTGTGTTTTTCTCTGACTGGGTTACCTCACTTAGGATGATATCTTCTAGTTCCATGCATATGCCTATTAACTTCATGAAGTCATTGTTTTAATAGCTGATTAGTATGTATGTACCACATTTTCTGTATCCATTATGGAATCTGAGTTGTTTTCAATATCTGGCTATTATTAATAAGGCTGGTATGAACATAGTGGAACATTCATCCTTCTTATATGTTGGAACTTCTTTTGAGTATATGCCCAAGAGAGGCATACCAGGGTCCTCATGTAGTACTATGTCAAATGTTCGGAGGAATCTTCAGACAGATTTCCAGAGCGGTTATACCAGCATTCAATTCCACCAACAATGGAAGAGTTTTCTTCTTTCCCACACCCACTATGGCATCTCCTCTCATCTGAATTTTTAATCTAAGGCATTTTGACTGGTGTGAGTTGGAATTTCAGGTTTGTTTGGATTTGCATTTCCTTATGACTAAAGTTGTTTAACATTTCTTTAGGTGCTTCTTGGCCATTTGGCATTCCTCAGGTAATAATTCTTTGTTTAGCACTGCACTCCATTTGTCTAATAGGGTTATTTCATTCTCTGGAGTCTAACTTCTTGAGTTCTTTGAATATATTATATATTATCCCTCTATTAGATGCAACATTGGTAAAGATCTTTTCCCAGTTTGCTGGCTGCCATTTTGTCCTATGGACAGTATCCTTTATCAGACAGAAGTTTGCAATTTTATGAGGCTCCATTGGTACATTCTAGTTCTTAGAGCAAAAGCCACTTGTTTTCTGTTCAGGAAAATTTCCATATTGCCCATGTATCAAGGAACTTTGACACTTTTTCTCCTATTAGTATCAGTGTTTTGTTTTATGTGGAGGTTTTCCATCTACTTGCACTTGATCTTTGTACAAGGAGACAAGAATGTGTCAATTTGCATTCTTCTCCATGCTGACCTCCAGTTGAACCAGCACCATTTGTTCAAAATGCTGCCTTATTACTCTGGATAGGATTTTGAGTACTGTATTGAGTAAGTAGGGAGAAAGTGCACAGCTTTGTCTAGTCCCTGATTTCAGTAGGATTGCTTCAAGTTTCTCTTCATTGAATTTAATGTTGGCTACTGGCTTGCTGTATATTGCTTTTAATATGTTTAGGTATGGGCCTTGAAGTTCTGATCTTTCCAGGACTTTTATCATGAAGGGGTGCTGAATTTTGTCAAATGCTTCTCAACATCTAATGAAATAATCATGTGCTTTTTTTTTCCTTTGAGTTTGTTTACATAGTGGATTATAGTGATGGATTTCCATATATTGAACAATCACTGCATCCCTTGGATGAAGCCTACTTGATCATGATGGATGATCATTTTGATGTGCCCTTGGATTTGGTTTGCAAAATTTTATTGAGTATTCTTGCATCGATATTCATAAAGGAAGTTGGTCTGAGATCAAATGGTACACAAATTGGAAAGAAGGAAGTCAAAATATCACTATTTGCAGATGAATCAATAGTATACTTAAAGGACCCCAAAAGTTCCACTAGAGAACTACTAAGCCTAATAAACAACTTCAGGAAAGTGGCTGGGTATAAAATTAACTCAAACAAATCAATAGCCTTCCTCTACTCAAAGGATAAGCAGGTTGAAAAAGAAATTAAAGAAATGACACCTTTCACAATAGTTACAAATAACAAAAAAAAATCTTTGGTGTGACTTTAACCAAGAAAGTGAAAGATCTGTATGACAAGAGCTTCAAGTTGCTCAAAAAAGAAATTTAAGATCTGGGAAAATGGTAAGACTTCCCATGCTGATGGATTGGCAGGATTCGATCTTTGACAAAGGAGCTAAAACCTTTTAGTGGAAAAGAGATAGGATTTTCAACAAACGGTGCTGGCTCAACTGGAGGTCAGCAGTTAGAAGAAAACAGATTGACCCATATTTATTGCCCTGTACAAAGCTTAAGCCCAAATTGATCAAGGACCTCCACATTAAACCAGATATACTTAAACAAGTAGAAGAAAAAATGGGGAAGAGCCTCGGACACATGGGCACTGGGGAAAATTTCCTGAACAAAACACCACTGGCTTATGGTCTAGGATACAGAGTCAACACATGGGACCTTGTAAAACTGCAAAGTTTAAGGCAAAAGACACTGTAATTAGGACATGGCAAGCAACATATTGAGAAAGGATCTTTACCAATGAAACATCTGATAGAGGGCTAATACCCAAAGTATACAAAGAACTCAAGAAGTTAGACTCCAGAGAGCCAAATAACAATATTAAAGAGTTGATTACAGAGCTAAGCAAATAATTCTCAGCTGAGGAATATCAAATGCCTGAGAAGTACCTAAAGAAATGTTCAACATCCTTAGCCATCAGGGAAAAGAAAATCAAAACAACCCTGAGATTATGCCTCACACCTGTCAGAATGGCTAAGATCAAAAAACACAGATGACAACAGACATTGGCAAGGATGTAGAGAAAGAGGAAAACTCTTCAATTTTTGGTGGGATTGCAAGCCAATACAACCACTCTGAAAATGAGTCTGGAGGTGCATCAGAAAATTGGACATTGCACTACCTGAGGACACAGCTAACCTCTCCTGGGCATATACCCAAAGATGCTCCAACATACAACAAAGACATATGCTCCACTATGTTCATAAGAGCCTAATTTATAATAGTCAGAAACTGGAAAGTACCCAGATGCCCTTCAACAAAGGAATAGATACAGAAAATATGGAACATCTAAACAATGAAACACTACTCAGCTATCAAAAACAATGACTTCATGAAATTCACAGGCAAATTGATGGAGCTAGAAAATATCTTTCTGAGTAAGGTAGCCCAATTACAGAAAAACAGACATGGTATGCAGTCAGTGATAAGTAGATATTAGTCCAAAAGCTTGAATTAACAAAGATAAAATTCACAGATGACATGAAGTTCAAAAAGAAGGACAAACAAAGTATGGATGCTTCAGTCTTTCTTAAAAGGGGAAATTAAAGAATCCATAAGAAGGGATATCGAGACAATATATACACAGCCACCAAAACTAGCTAATACTGATGAAGCAATGAAGTTCATGGTGACAGGAGCCTGATGTAACTGTATCCTGATAGATACAGCCACAGCGTGACAAATACAGAAGCGACTACTAGGAGCAAACCATTAAACAGAGAACAGGGTCCCAGTTGGAGGAATTACAAAAAGGATTGACAGAACTGAAGGGGCTTGTAACCCCATGAGAACAACAATACCAACCAACCAGAGCACCTAGGGTTTAACCACTACCCAAAGACTATACATGGACAGACCCACGGTTCCAGCTGCATTTGTAACAGAGGATGACCTTGTTGGGCACAAATGGCATGAAAAACCCTTGGTCCTGCCAGGTCTGATCCTCCAAGTGTATGATAATAATGGGGGATCAGAAAGGGGGTTGGTGGGGGAGGGGGGAGACCCTTATAGAAGAAGTGGAGAGGGTGGGATAGATGCCTATGGTCAGGAAACTGGGAAAGGGAATAACATTTGAACTGTAAATAAAAAATATCCACTAAAAAAAGAAAGAAAAAGAAAATGCTGCCTTTTTTTCCAATTGGTTTTAGCACCTTTATCAAACATCAAGTGACTAGTGGTTTTTGAGTTCATTTGTCGGTCTTCAATTCTATTTCATTGATCTACCACCATGTCTCTGTACCAATACCTTATAGTTTTTACCATTATTGCTCTGTAATACAGTTTGAGGTCAGGGATGGTGATTCCCCTAGAAGTTCTTTTATTGTTAAATATATTTTTTGCTATCCTGGGTTTTTGTTATTCATAATGAATTTGTAAATTGCTTTTTCTAATTCTATAAAAAATTGAGTTGGAATTTTAATGGGGATTGCATTGAATCTGCACATTGATTCTCGCAAAATGACCATTTTTACAGTATTAATGCTGCCAATCCTGAACAATCTAGATCTTTCCATCTTTTGAGACATTCTTGAGGTTCTTGTCATACAAATCTTTCTGTTGCTTGGGAAGAGTCACATTTTGTGAGGTATTTTATATTATTTGTGTCTATTGTGAAGGGTGTCATTTCCCTAATTTCTTTCTTTTCTTTTGTTCCATCTTTATTAACTTGAGTATTTCTTATTTACATTTCGATTTTTATTCCCGGGCCAACATCCCCCTAACCCCTCCCCCTTCCCTTCTCTATGGGTGTTCCCCTCCCCATCCTCCCCCCATTACAGCCCTCCTCCCACCAATCAAGTTCACTGGGGTTCAGTCTTGGCAGGACCACGGGCTTCCCCTTCCACTGGTGCTCTTACTAGGCTATTCATTGCTACCTATGCAGTTGGAGCCCAGGGTCAGTCCTAATTTCTTTCTGAGCATATTTATCCTTTGAGTAGAAGAAGGCTACCTATTTGCTTGAGTTCATTTTATATCCAGCCACTTTGTTGAAGTTGTTTATCAGGTTTAGGTGTTATCTGGTGGAATATTTGGATCACTTTAGTATACTACATATCATCTGCAAATAGGAATATTTTGACTTCTTCCCTGATATTTTTTATCCCTTTGACCTCGTTTTGTTGTCTGAATGCTCTAGCTAGAACTTTGAGTACGGAGAAAGTGGTCAGCCATGTCTACTCCTTGTCACCGGAATTGCTTCATGTTTCTGTCCATGTATTTTGATCTTGGCTATTGGTTATTGTATACTGTTTTTACTATGTTTAGGTATGGGCCTTGAGTTATTGATCTGTTCAAGACTTTTATCAAGAAAGATTGTTGAATCTTGTCAAATATTTTATCTGCATTTAATGAGATGATCATGTGGTTTTTTCCTTTGAAAATTTTTATATAGTGGATTACATTGATCTACTGTATATTGATCCATCCCTGCATACCTGGGATGAAGCCTACTTGATAATATGGACAATCACTTTGATGGTTCTTATATTTGGTTGGCAAGAAATTTATTGAGTATTTTTGGATCGATATTCATAAGGGGAATTGGTCTGAAGTTCTCTTTCTTTGTTGGGTGTTAGTGTGGTTAGGTATAAATATAATTGTGGCTCAAAGAATGAACTGGGTAGTGTTCCTTCTGTTTCTTTTTGTGGAAATGCTTGAAACGTATTAGTATTAGGTCTTCTTTAAAGGTATGATAAGATTCTACCCTAAATGCATCTGTTCTTGGGCTTTTTTGGTGGGAGACTTTAAATAACTATTTCTATTTCTTTTGGAGTTTTTGAAAGCTTGATTGCTTGTATGATCCTGATTTAACTTTGTTAACTGGTATCTCTCTAGAAAAATTTCCATTTCATCCAGATTTTCTAGTTTTGTTGAGTATAGGCTTTTGTAGTAGGATCCAATAATTTTTGTGAATTACCTCAGATTCTGTTGTTAAGTCTCGCTTTTTGTTTGTGATTTTGTTAACTTGCATTCTCTCTCTATGCCTTCTGGTTAGTCTGACTAAGGCTTTATCTATCTTGTTGATTTTCTCAAACAACCAGCTCCTGGTTTTGTTGATTCTTTTTATTTATTTTTTTTTTAATTTCTACTTGGTTGATTTCAGTCTGGAGTTTGATTATTTCCTGCCTTCTAGTCCTCTTGGGTATATCTGCTTCTTTTCTTTTCTTTTTGAGAGTTTTAGAGGGTGCTGTCAAGCTGCTAGTGTATGCTTTCCCCAATTTCTTTTTGGAGGCGCTCGGATCTATGAGCTTTCCTCTTAACACTTTTTTCATTGTGTTCCAAAAGTTTGTGTATTTTTAGCTACTTTTTTCTTAAATTCTAAAATGTCTTTAATTTATTTCTTTATTTCTTCCTTGCCTAACTTATGATTGTGTAGAATTTTGTTCAACTTCCATATGTATGTGGGCTTCTGATGTTTTGTTGTTATTGTTATTGTTAGTTATGATTTGATAGGACTCATAGGAACATTTCAATCTTCTTATACCTGTTGAGGCCCATTTTGTCACCAATTAAATGGTCAATTTTGGAGAAAGTACAAGGAGTTTTTGAGAAGAAGGTATATATTTTTGTTTTAGGATGTAGTAGTCTATAAATGCCTGTTAAATCCATTCGGTTCGTAACTTGATACAACTTTATTGTAGTTTCTCTGAGTCTCTGTATAGTTTCTGTTTCTATGGTTTCTCCATTGCTGAGAGTGGGGTGTTGAAGTCTTCCATTATTATTGTGTGAGGTGTAATGTGTGCTTTGAGCTTTAATAAGGTTTCGTTTATGAATGTAGGTGACAAGGCACTTGGAGGTGAGATATTCAGGATTGATGAATATGAAGTGACCTTCCTTCTCCTTTACGGTAACTTTGTCCTGAATATCAGTTTTATTTGATATGAGAATGGCTGCTCCAGCTAGTTTTTTGGGACCATTTGCTTGGAAAATCTTTTGTAACCTTTTACTCGAGGTAGTATTTGTCTTTGTCACTAATGTGTGTTTCCTGTATTCAGCAAAATGCTGGGTCCTCTTTAAGTATCAACTCTGTTAGTCTATGTTTTTTTTATTGGGGAATTGATTCCATTGATGCTAAGAGATATTAAGGAGTAGTGATTGTTGTTTCCTCTTACTTTTGTTGTTAGATGTGGCATTATATTTGTTTGTCTCTCTTGCTTTTTCTAGGGTATAGTTTCCCTCCTTGTGCTGGAGTTTTCCATCTATTATTTTTTGTAGGGCTGAATTTGTAGAAAGACGTTGTGTAAATTTGGTTTTGTCATTGGATATCTTTGTTTCTCAATCTATGTTAATTGAGAGTTTTGCTTAATATAGTAGCCTGGGCTGGCATTTGTGTTCTCTTAGGTATGGATGTCATCTATCCATTATTTTCTAGCTTTCATAGTTTCTTTTGAGAAGTCTGGTGAAATTCTTATAGGTCTGTCTTGACATGTCACTTGACCTTTTTCTCTTACTACTTTTAACATTATTTTTTTGTGTGTGAATTTGTTATTTTGACTATTACGTGACAAGAGGAATTTCTTTTATGGTCCAATCTATTTGGAATTCTGTATTCTTCTTATATGTTTATAGGCATCTCTTTCTTTAGGTTAGGAAAGTTTTCTTCTATAATTGTGTCGAAGATATTTACTGGCCCTTTAAGTTGGGAATCTAAACCCTCTTCTATACCTTCTATTCTTAGGTTTGACCTTCTCATTGTGTTCTGCATTTCTTAAATGTTTCGGGTTAGGAGCTTTTTGCTTTTTACATTTTCTTTGACTGTTGTGCCAATGTTTTCTATGGTATCTTCTGCCCCTGATAGTCTCTTTTCTATTTTTGTATTCTGTTGGTGATGCTTTCTTCTATGACTCCTGATCTCTTTCCTATGTGTTCTATCTTCAGGATTGTCTTCTGTTGTGATTTTTTTTATTGTTTTTATTTCCATTTTATATCCTGGATGAATTGTTCAGTTCCTTCACTTGTTTCACTGTGTTTCTCTGTAATTCCTTAAGGGATTTTGTGTTTCTTCTTTAACGTCTTCTACTTGTTTACCTGTGTTGCTCTGTATTTCTTTAAGGGAGTTATTTATGCCCACCTTAAAGTCCTCTATCCTTATCATGAGATGTAATTTTAAATCCAAATCTTGCTTGTCCAGTGTGCTGTGGTGGATTGGGAGATGGGTTCTGATGATGCAAAGCAGTCTTGCTTTCTACTGCTTAGGTTCTTACACTTACCTCTTACCATCTGGTTGTCTCTGGTGTTAACTGGTCTTGTGTCTGACAGTGGCTTGATCCTCCTGTAAGCCTGTATGTCTGTAGTCCTGGAGATCCCCTTTCTCCATGTGGGTTCTGGGTACAGATGGCTGTGTCACAGGGTCAGCTCCAAGAACAGGCAGAAACCATAAGGATATTGTCCCAGACTTCTCCTGTGTTTCTATGCCCTGAGGACTCCAGGTATTTCCCTCAGAGTAGATATGGTGATCTTCCCTCTGCTTTTAGGTGTTTCAGAGCTCCTGGAGACTGGCTTTCAGCTCTAGGCATAGGTAAAGATGGGAAGAATCCTGTCTCTGACTGCTCCTAGGTCCTGTGACCAGACACTCTACACAGGTTTCTCTTGTGCCAGCAATGTGAATGGAAGTGATGGTCTGCCCTGATATCTCAGAATTGTCCACACTTCTGAGTCCAGCACTCTCCCCCATAGGATTTGGGTACAGAAAGCTGTGGGACTGGGTTAGCTCCAGGCACAGGCAAAAATCGGAAGCCAGGAAATATTTTCAACAAAATCATAAAAGAAAAACTTAAAGTAGGTAATGCCTATATAGGTAAAGAATATCAAATATACTAGACCAGAAAAGGAAGTTTCCTCAAACTCAAATTCTTCTTTAATTTTTTGTCATATGTATATATTGTTTTACATGTGGTTATTTATGCATGTACAGAAACACACATTCTTTATATGAGAGGGGACAGAGAGACATACACAGAGAGAGAAAGAGAGAGAGAGAGAGAGAGGGGGGGGGAGAGAATGTCATATACATAGAGTCCAAATCACACCCTGTTGATTTCTTTATTGGTAGTCACATTAATATTTATTTTGGACCCACCAATTCACCCAGACAAGACATGTATAAAGAAAATACTAGCTAATAGTATACATAGATAGAAAATTTTGCAACGCTCAACTACTAGATAAACGCTATAAAGTGATCAAGCTATGCTGAAATATGAGGAATATAATAATTCTCTATAAATATGCTACTCTTGATAGGTAATCAAACATTGCTTATATAATCACAAATATAAATACTTTATGATAAAATAGTGTATAACTAACACACATATGATTTAAAACTTTAACAAAAATGAATGACATTTTTAAAAAGTGTTATTTATTCACATTAGGTCTGAATTAGATCAGAGAAATATGGAAAGATTCCATTGCTCAGAGAACAATTCTGTAACATATTGCAGTGAAATAAAAAATGTGTTCAATATAATGTGGGATCACCCTTACTGAATGGATTGGGTAATAATTCATAATAAGTAATGAAAATTATTTTCCTTATTCTAGAACAAAGGCACTGATAAAATTCAAATACTTTCAGAACATAGTGAAATAGGCAAGAACAAAAAAAACAAAAGCAAGAAATATTTATTGTGGCATGATCAGTGCACATCAAGCACTGTTTATTAGTAAACTATATATATATATATATATATATGTGTGTGTGTGTGTGTGTGTGTGTGTAAACACACATATATATGTACTATATATTATACATAGATATAGACATAGACATAGTGCTAAGCCAGTGGCTCTCTCTCTCTCTCTCTCTCTCTCTCTCTCTCTCTCTCTCTCTCCTTTGAAGAAACAGTTTCAAACAAGGATAAAAATATCAGTGGGGGATGATTCAGTATGTAAAGTCACTTGCTTGCTTTTAGATACACACAAACAAAAGTATGATAAAGTATAGTTTTACTACAATATCACAAACATATCACAAGAAACATAATTAATCATTAAATAGTATGTAATGTGACTCTCAACCACATAATTGAACTGTAAACTTCCTAACAGAAAAGAGTAGACCTATGATTAGACAAGATGGATGGGTGTGGAGTAACACTTGGGAATTATAAGGCAAAGGTAAGCTGGTCAATATTATCTCTTAAAAATGATTGGAAATAGAACATTATAATATGAGAATTTTCTAAAGTCAAGATGCCACAAGTATAGATTTATTTTTAATTCTGAAGTGAAGATTAAACTATTAAAACACCATTTGTTACGAATCAGAAAAATATATCTAATTTTACTTCAATGATATATATATATATATATATATATATATATATATATATATCCAGCATGTACCATTATATTACAGATCACTAAATCCAGCTGATCATACAGAAAAGTACTAAGATGTGATCACTTTCTTAAGCAAAGATAATGTTACAGACTGTGAAATTGTTTTACTGAGTTTGAGTTTTCCAGGCAATTGTATATTTATGGAATACAAATCTTAGCCTAATAATAAATATATTAGTCCTAAAATTAAGATCTATGGGACAACATGATAAAATATTGAGAATCTACCAATGATTTCATTTGTCCAGATTGAATATTAATGCCTCTGTGTCTCAATTTCTCAAAATCAATCCCATGCCTGCCTACATAAGAAAAAACCATCATCATACTCAGTTAATCTGGTAGGTAGTTTTTTTTTCTTCATTTTTCTTGCAGGAAAGCCTCATGCTATTGGAAAAAAAGATACAGGTATATTTTAATTCACACTAGTCAACCACAAAGTTCCATCATGACATTTTTCACAATGAATCCCATTATATGTATTAACATTATCGAAATATATCAATTTCATAAGATTTACCTAGCAAAGATAATTACCAATAACATATTTGAGCATAACAGTAGAATCATCAACAGAATGAAATTCTAATGGGCCTAAACATGTGTTAAGGTTGGAACTGGAAAATATCATCCTGAGTGAGGTAACCCAATTACAGAAAAACACACATGATATGCACTCATTGATAAGTGGCTATTAGCCCAAATGCTTGAATTACTCTAGATGCATAGAACACATGGAACTCAAGACGGATGATCAAAATGTGAATGCTTCCCACCCAGGAGGAGTAGAAGGCTGAAAATAATCAAACTCAGAGCTGAAATCTGCTCCATATTTTGTCTCTGTATTTCCTCCTGTGAGTACTTTGTTCCCCATTCTGAGGAGGAATGAAGCATCATCACAGTTTGGTCTTCCTTCTTCTTCTTGAGCTTCATTTGTCAGTAAATGGTATCTTGGGTATTCCTAGCTTTTGGGCTAGTATCCATTCATCAGTGAATGAATGCCATGTGTGTTCTTTTGTGGTTGTGTTATGTCACTCAGCACGGTATTTTCTAGTTCCATCAATTTGCCTAAAGATTTTATGTAATCATTGTTTTTAACAGTTTAATAGTACTTTATTGTGTGAATGTACCGTATTTTCTGTATTCATCTTATTTGTTGAAGGACATGTTTGTTCTTTCCAGCTTTTGGCTATTATGAAGAATGCTGCTATGAGCATATTGGAGCATGTATCCTTCTTACATGTTGGAACATATTTTGTTATATGTGCAACAGTGTTATAGCTGGGTCCTCAGGTAGTACTATGTCCAATTTTCTGAGGAACCACTACACTGACTTCAAAAATGGTTGTACCAGCTTGCAATTGCACAAACAATGGAGGAATATTCCTATTTCTTGATATCCTCACTCTCATCTGCAGTCACATAAGTTTCTGATCTTAGAAATTGTGACTTGTATGTGATATGTAATCTCAGGATTTTTGTTTTTTGTTTTTGTTTTTTGACTTGCATTTCCCTCATGACTAAGGATGATGAATCTTTAACAATGAAGTCATTTAGCATAAAATAATTTCAAGCTAAATATATACTATAAAAATTTCTTTAGGCGCTTTGTGGTTATTCAATATTACCCAGTTGAGAATACTTGAAAATATTTTTGAGTTATTCAGAAGTACTTAAATACCCTGGCAGTCATTATTTTGAAAGGAGGGGTACATGATTACTGCCTACACTTTTATTTTTGAAACCATATAGATGTAGATATTTCAATATCTTTCATACTTAGAATGTTATTTTTCTCCTTTAGTTATTCTGTCATGTATTCCCTGAACGCAACCACTCTCTTCTTTTCTCTACCTCAATGTCCCTATTCCTAATCTTCATAATAGTGGCACTTCCTATATTAAAAATTTCAAAATGATTTAAATATTATAATATCATTTCTTCTTCTGGGAGTAAATCCTTTATTCATGTCTATACATCTTTACTTCTGTATAAGAGTACATCGAATTATATTTGGAGAGCTCACGTCTAATTTAGTATATCTTAAATGTATCTAAGGTCTTATATGTATTTTTATCATCTCCAAATATAATATATGCCCTATTTATTGAAAATATTATTTACAATGAGGAGCATTACAATACAAGCTATTATTTTCATGGTCTGCAATAATATTGAGTGACCCTCTAAGGAATAACTAGGCAAATGGCTTATACGTTTAAGATTGCCTGTGACATATCTATTGAAACACACGAATCCTCTAAATGAAATGCCTCTTAAATGAGAAGTCTTCATTTATATATCAAAGAATCCCTAATCCTTGCAACCATGCATTTAAAAAATTCCAAATACTCATAATAAATAAAAGTATTTTTTGTCCTCAATATACTAGATAATAGTTATTTATCTTTATAAATAACAGAATCTTTAACAATGAACTCATTTAGCACAAAATAATTTGAAGCTAAATATATACTATAAAAATTTGAATTTTGAAAAAAAAAAAACTAGTGTGAGTGGTAACATGGCTTGATGAAGACTCCTATCGTAAGACATATTCAGTCATCATATAGAAAGTATAAATTTCCTCTTAGTGAGGATACTATTCTGCTTTGGGGTAAAAGCAGAGAGTAATTAATAATTGATTCTGACTGCATACACTTTTTGCATATAATCTTCATGCATAAGTCTTTACACATATGATATTAACTTTTATTTTTCAGAAATTTTACTAGAAAAACAAGATCTTCATCTGCCTCAGAAACACCAGATAAATTATATGAATCATAACTAAAATTATATTCAGAACATTACAATGCTAGAAAATTGAAACCCACCATCAGAATTAAGGGCAACATAGAAACATGCTTAGGCAATTTTTTTGTTTTGTTTTGTTTTTTGTTTTTGTTTTTTATCTTTATTAACTTGAGTATTTCATTTACATTTCGATTGTTATTCCCTTCCCAGTTTCGGGCCAACATCCCCCTCCAATTATATGGGTTCCCCTCCCATCCTCCCCCATTACAACCCTCCCCAATAATCACGTTCATCACTGGGGGTTCAGACATGGCAGGCCAAGGGCTTCCCCTTCCACTGGTGCTTTTACTAGGCTATTCATTGCTACCTATGAGGTTGGAGTCCAGGGTCAGTCCATGTATAGTCTTTGGGTAGTGGCTATTTTTGATCTAATTGTTTTTGAAGGACATAATGATACAGGGGTTATTTACTCTAGTTCCCCAATGTTTCTGTCAATCAAACAGATTCTGTCAGCTCAACTTATGGAGATGTAAGACCACAGACTAGATAAGGTTTCTCATGAGTTGCTTCATTTCTCTGCTCCTCAAACAGGATATGACTGAATTAAACATTTGGGGGACCAGAATAGCAAGATTGCATTCTTAACAGAAGAGTAAGAAACTGCAGAACTTATATACAGTCCCCACACTGTATGATAGAATAAGGAAACTACTGAAAGGTGAAAGCCACAAGTGAAAGAGGCTTTATTTAATCTTTAGACTGATTTGATCTTAAGAATAGTGGATGGAATTTGAATATAAGAGAAAATAATCACAACAAGAAAAACATCAGAAATGCATAGTAACTGTATATGAAGGACGAGGATTAATAAAGTATCAGAGCAGGCATTTTGATGATTTCAGCAAGTTCGCTAAAGAAATGGAGGATATTCTGTACAGAAATACAGTTTCAGCAACATCAGAATATATAGTAGTCCATTCATGGTATGGATGAACACTGAAGATAAACAGCAACACAGAGAGACAAGGACATGCAATAACTATGTACCTCAAGATATGCCAAGTAGTCTTCATAGGTCATCGCAGCCAGGAGACAACTTTCAAAGCTAACAAAAAAATCAAGAGAAAACAAACCTACAAAAGGCAACCACTGTATATCTTATACACTCTTCAAACACTCTAATCCTGTGTTTGAAGGTTTACTAAAATTGTTGGGATTGTTGTTGTGCTTTCACAGATGTCATTAAAGGAAAGAGTAGCAATAAAAAAAGTACTTGGGTGTATGGAGGTGAGAATCAGAGCTTGATAATGAAAATGTTTCTGAAGATGGTAACAAAGCACATACACAGGAACAAGCTAAAGATAAAAGAATCAGTGTCTGGAGCATATTTCAGTAAATAAAAAAGAACACAAAAATACCTGAATTGTTTAGAAGCCACATGTTACTGCTGAATATTATCAAAAGTAAAAGGTGAAAATTATCTGAATTTTGATGGAAAATGATATTGCTCCATTAATGTCGAGTGGGTGTGAACATTGTAGTAACATCTTATACCCACTTTTCATATTTTTTGGGATGTCCTCATTAATTCATTTTTAATGAGTATTGTCACTGAAATTGACATATTTGAAGATTGAAAACTAGTACATTAAATTTTGAGAGCTCTCTTTTCATTTACCCTCCACTACTTTTAGCTATTATTTTTAAAACTTCATTTCTCTTCATTGAAAACATAGTGGAGGTCCTGAGCAGACTTGGGCACTAGCTACACACCCAGACCCACAATACACAAGAGAAGCCAGACTCCCAAGTGCTCTAACATGGCTAGGAACACAGGTGAGGAAGCCAAAAAACAACTTCCCCAACATCCAGAGTAACTGGGAGTCCATGATCCAGGGACACAAGAACACCGCATTGCCAGTGGCATGGGTTCTTTCCAGTTTGAAACTGCACCCAGTGCAGATTTGGAGTCCTGACTCTGTATCCATTCCTACAACACAGAGAGAGAGAGCCCAACTCCCAGGTGCTCTGAAATATCCAAGATCACTGGAGAGGCCATAATATCTGCTCCCAAACCCAAAGTAACTAAATCCCACAGGATCTAAAGATGTAGGAATACCCACCCAGGTATTGGCACTGGTTTCTTCTGGTGTGAACCAGTGTCCTGAGCAGACTTTGGACATTTGCTCCATACCCAGTCCCACAATACCCACAGGAAGCTCAACTCTAAAGTTCTCTCAAATACCCAGGATCACATTATCACAGATTCGCAGAGGAAGGTCAACTCCCAGGAGATCAGACACAACCAGGAGCACTGGAGCTCTGAAAAATTCAAGGTCACAGTTGAAGCTACAGCATCTTTCCTAACACACAGCTTAAGTGGAACCATGACAGGATTCTGGCAAACAGAAAATCTGCCCATACAGAAGCATGGGTTCCTTCCAGCTCACAACTGTGCCTGCAGCAAACTCAGAGTTCTAGCTCCCAACATACTCCTGCAATACCCTAATGAAGCTTGACTTCCAGGAGCTCTGACACAACAGGGTCTCAGGAGCTTGGTCACTCAATAATTTCAGGATCCCAGATGCAGCTTGACTCCTAGCAACTCTGCCACACCCAGGATCTCATGATCACAGCATCAGAAAATCACAGGATCACAGAGACAGTTCCACCCTGAGATGATTTGACACAACCAGCATCACAATAAGGAGAGGCTCCAGGCAGAGACAGCAAGGACAGGTAGCAGTCAAGATAGTCAAATATCGAAAGGCAATCACAAGGAAACAAGCAAAAGAAACCAAAGCTACATGGGAACATCAGAACGCAATTTCCCCACTACAGCAAGTCCTGGAAAACTCCATCACACCAGAAAAGCAAGACTGTAATTTAAAATTACAACTCATGACAATGATAGAGTACTTTGAGAAGGACATGAATGAATTGCTTAAAGAAAAACAGGAGAACACAGGGAAACAAATAGAAGCCCTTAAAAAGGAAACACAATCCCTAAAGAATTACAGGCAAACACTACCAATCAGGTGAAGGAATTGAACAAAACCATCCAGGTATTAAAAATGGAAATAGAAACAATAAAGAAATTACAAAGAAAGACAACCCTGGAGATAAAAACCTAGGAAAGCGATCAGGAGTCATCGACGCAAGCATCACCAACAGAATACAAGAGATAGAAGAGAGATTCTCAGGGTCAGAAGATAGCATAGAAAACATTGACACAACAGTCAAAGAAAATGTAAAATGCAAAAAGCTCCTAAACAAAAACATCCAGGAAATTCAGACTAAATCTGAGGATAATAGGTATAGAAAAAAAGCAAAGATTCTCAACTTAAAGGGTCAGTAAAAATGTCAACATAATAATAGAAAAAAACTTCCTTAACCCAAAGAAAGAGATGCCCCATAAATATACAAGGCATTCCAAATAGACCAGGCTAGAAAACAAACCCCTTCTGTCACATAATAATCAAAACACAATAAGCACAAAACAAAGAAAGAATATTAAAATCAGTAAGGGATAAAGGTCTATAACATACAAAGGCAGACCTATCAAATTATACCAGTCTAGAGACTGTGAAAAACAGAAGATCCTGGGCAAATCTCAAACAGACCCTAAGAGAACAAAAGTACCAGCACAGGCCACCAAATACTATACCACCAAAACTCTCAGTTAACATAGAGGGAGAAATCAAGATATTCCACGACAAAACCAAATTTACACAATATCTTTCCACAAACTGAGCCCTACAAAAAATAGTAGATGGAAAAATCCAACAAAAGGATGGAAACTAACCTCAGAAAAAAGCAGGGAAGTAATCTGCTTGCAACAAACAGCAGAAAAGAGAGACACACAAACATAATTCTATCTCTAACAACAAAGATAACAGAAAGCAATAATCACCTTTCCTTAATATCTTTTAAGGTCAATGGACTCAATTAACTAATAAAAAGATATAGTCTATCAGACTTGGTACATAAAAAGAAACCAGCATTTTGCTGCATACAGAAAACATACCTCAGTGACAAAGCACACAGCCTCAGATTAAAAGGCTGGAAATTTTTCCAAGCAAATAGTCCCAAGAAAAAAACTGGAGTAGTCATTCTAATATCAAACAAAAACGACTTTGAACCAAAATTTATCAAAAGAGTTATAATGGACACTTCATACTTGTCAAAGGAAAAAATACCAAGATGAAGCCTTAATTCTGGACATCTATGTTCAAAATGTAAGGGGACTCACTTTCATAAAAGAAGTTTTACTACAGCTCAAAGCAAACATTGTAGCTCACACATTAATAGAAGGCAACTTCAACATTCCACTATCACCTGGGAATAAATCCTAGAAACAGAAACCAGATAGAGACACAGTGAATCTAACAGAAATTATAAACCAAATTGTTTTAAGAGATAGCTGTAGAACATTTCATCCTATATATATATATATATATATATATATATATATATATATATATATATCTTTTACTCAGTACCTTCTGCAAACTGACCATATAAATGGTCACAAAAACAGGCCTTAACAATAAAGAATATTGAAATAATTCCATACATCCTATTAGATTATCAGGGACTAACTCTGGTCTTCAATAACAACAAAAGCAACAGAAAGCCCACATACACATGGAAGTCAAACAACATTCTACTCAATATTAATTTGGTCAAGGATGAAATAACTAAAGAAATTTAAGACTTTTATGAATGTAATGAAAATGAAGGCACAATATACCAAAACTTATGAGACATAATGAAAAGTTAGCAAAGAGGAAAACTTATTTCTGAGTGCCTTCAAACAGGAACTTTAGAGAGCATACACTAACAGCTTGACAGAACACCTGAAAACTCTAGAAGGACAAAGGCAAATACACCCAAGAGGAGTAAATGGCAAAAATAATCCAACTCAGGCCTGAAATTAAACAAGTAATTATACAAATTAACAAAAAGAATTATACAAAGAATTAACTAAACAAGGAGCTGATTTTTTGAGAATCAATAAAAGAAATACTGGGGCAATCACCATTCCTGATCTTAAGTTTATCACAGAGAAATAGTGATAAAAACTGCATGATATTGGTACAGAGAGAGGCATGTAGGTCAATGATACAGAATTGAAGTTTCATAAATGTGAACTCACACACCTATATTCACTTGATCTTTGACAAAGGAGCTAAAATCATCCAGTGGAAAAAGACAGCATTTTCAATAAATGTTGCTGGTTCAACTGGAGGTCAGCATGTAGAAGAATGCAAATTGATCCATTCTTATTTTCTTGCATAAAGCTCAAGTCCAAGTGGATCAAGGACCTCCACATTAAACCAGAGACACTGAAACTATTAGAAGAGAAAAGAAGGAAGAACCTCGAACATATAGGCACAGGGGAAAATTTCCTGAACACAACACCAATGATTTGTGCTCTATGAACAAAAATCAACAAGTGGAATCTCATCCCACTAAATGGAGAGAAACTTGAAACAATCCCACTAAATCAGGGATGAAGTAAGGCTGCCTTAACTGTCTGTCTGTCTACCTACCTGTCTGTCTACCTGTCTGTCTGTCTGTCTGCTTGCCTGTAAGTCTGTCTGTCCATCATCTGTCTGTCCATCCACCTATCCATCTATCTATCTATCTATCTATCTATCTATCTATCTATCTATCATTCTATCATCTATCTATCTATCTATCATTCTATCATCTTTCATCAATTTATCATATCTCTCTCTATGTATCTATTTATCATTGATCTATCTATCATCTCTACCTATCAACTATCTATTTATGTATGTATCTATCTATTTATCTATAGTACTCAAAGTTTTAGCCAAAACAATTAAATAAGAAAAATAGTGCAGTGGATACAAACTTGAAAGGAAGAAGTCAAAATATAACTATTTACAGATGATATTGTACTATAATTAACTGACACGAAAAATTCCACCAGAGAACTTTCAAAGCTGAAAAACGCTTTCAGCAAAGGGACTGCATAAAAACATAACTCAAACAAAACAGTGCCTTTCCTCTACTCAAAGGATAAACTGACTGAGAAAAAAATTAGGGTAACGACATCCTTCACAATACTCACGAATAATGTAAAATAAATTGGTGCGACTCTTATGACAAAAACTTCAAGTCTCTGAAGAAAGAAATTGAAAACCTCAGAAGATAGATCTCCCGATGCTCATGGACTGGCAAGATTAATATAGAAAAAAATGGTAATCTTACCAAAGCAGTCTATAGATTCAATGCAATCCCCATCAAAATCCCAACACAATTCTTCAAAGACATTGGAAGAAAAATTATCAAATTCATTTAGAACAACAAAAAATCCCGGGAGAGCGAAAACTACTCTCAACACTAAGAGAACTTCTGGGGGAATCGCCATCCCTTACCTCAAGCTCTACTTCAAAGGAACCATGATAAAAACTGCATGACATTGATACAGAGAGAGGCAGGTAGAGCAACTTAATAGAATTGGAGAGCCAGAATTAAGCCTGCACACCTATGGTCACCAGATCTTTGACAAAGAAGCCAAAACCATCCAGTGGAAAAAAAGACAGCTTATAAAAATGGTACTGCCTCAAGTGACAGTGAGCATGTAGAAGAATGCAAATTGATCCACTCATATCTCCTTGTACAAAGTTCAGTTCCAAGGGTATTAAGGATGTCCACATAAAACCAGATACACTGAATCTAACAGAAGAGAAAACATGAAAGATCCTTGAAAACATCGTCACAGGAAAATTTTCCTGAACACAACACCAATCATTTAAGCTCTAAGATCAAAAATCAACAAATGGGACATCATAAAATTGAAAAGCTTCTGTGAGGTAAAGGACAATGTTATCAGTACAAAATGATGACCTATAGATTGAGAAAAGCTGTTTACCAATCCTATATCTGATAGAGGGCTAACCTCCTCTGTTTTTCATTAGAAAGAAATCTGGAACACAAAGGATATTGACATATTTGAAATAAATTATTAAAATCATTCAGCCAATGGATCCTTTATAGCCTGGAATCCCATTGGCTTTACTGTTACCTAAGGCATGTCCTACTACAGTGATTGTTTTAAAAGATTGCTTCTTCACCATCCCTGTACAAGAACAACATATAGGAAGGTATGCTTTCCCACTGTCTACTCTTAATAATAATTGTCAAATGAAAAGGTATCATTGATAATTATTTACACAGGGGATCTTGAATAGTCCTATCTTGTGGTAATATTTTATACAGCAGCCATTAGAAATAATTCATGTACAATGTCCTCAATTCATATTCTGTATTTTGTGGCTGATATTTTGCTGACTGTTACAAATAAAGAAATTTTAGGAAAAACTGTTTGATGAAATAAAGAGAATCTTGACTTTTAGGGTGTTACAAATCACTCCTGAAAACATACCAAGGTGATATTCAATCAATTATCTAGGATATAAGATATGTCTTCAGACAATTCAACACAGATGGTACAAATCAGGTGAGACAAATTAAGAAATCTACATGACCTTCAATTTTTTTGGGGTGATATTAGTTGGCTAAAGCCTTAAGTACTCAAAACTAACTTATTTCAAACATTACAAGGCAATAAAGGATTAATTATTCCAGGAAAATTATCATCTGAGGCTGAGATATAATTGGCTCAGCTAAAAAAGATATTACAAAGCACACATGTGTATCATTTAGGTCCACAGATGGCTGGAATTTTAGTTATTTTTCCTTTTCTCATTATCAAACAGTAACTTTGATGTAGAGAGAACATTGTATCTTAGAATGGATTTTTTTTAGTATAAAAACGAAGTAAAAATTTAAGACATATGTAGAAAAGATTTCTGAATTGATTCTGAAAGATAAAATGAGACTCTGTTAATTAGCAGAAATAGTTCCAGCAAAAAATTTGGGTACCTTTTACTAATGTTGAAATTGAGTTATTGTGAGGAGAATATTAATACTGGCAAAGAGTTTGCAATAATTTTGGAAGAGATGAACAGCCAATACATCCAAATTAAGCAACTTCATATTATTAAATGAAATAATTTTCTTCTTCATTATATAGTGAAAGCACTGATCTCAGGAGTCCCAACATCCTATATAGATTCCAAT
Source organism: Rattus rattus (assembly GCF_011064425.1). Classification (NCBI taxonomy): domain Eukaryota; kingdom Metazoa; phylum Chordata; class Mammalia; order Rodentia; family Muridae; genus Rattus; species Rattus rattus. Next base: position 75,758,585 of record NC_046161.1, on the reverse strand, counting down.
AAATTAGGTAAGGCCATTTTTAATTCAAAATTATAAGTCATCTTATTCAAATTATATAATTATGTTCAGAAATCAGATTTGTCTTCAATTTTTAAGGTTCGATATGGTTTTGCTGAAATGTAATATAGATACTGACTCAATACACAGAATGAATAGTTTTGCATACAGAAACTGCTGGATTTATTCAATATGATTTTAATAACTTCACTGTTCACCCAAATAAAAAAGTGATCATAAATAGAAACCATCTATTTGTATATAACATGTATCAGATCTCATCCAAGTCTACAAGGCACTCTAGCACAAGACCCTAATGAAACTGATGAGATCTTAGTAGGAAATTTGCTTGAAGTTTTAGAAGTAAAATATTTTAAAAGTCACCATGTTAACAGCAAAGATTTAAGAAGAGATTCTTCTATAGCTTAGCAATAAGTCAAAGAAGTCATATTCTTTTTAAAAAGTCATTATTATACTTTGTAAAACCACATTTCACTGTCTGCATCCAGTAATTCAAAGTATCCCAAAAGAAGTGAAATTTGGTAAATAGATGTGTTTTCTTCAGAGTTTGGAAAACTAATACACATGTATAATACTATAGTCAAATAATCATGACTTTAATGGGAAACACCTTTAAGTTTGAAAAGGCTTATTCTGTAATTACATATTTATTAGAAGTTAGGACAATTTTGAGAATACCAGTAAAAATTAACACTTATACTACACCAGAAATTTCTCTGATAAAATGAAGCAATTTTTACATATTAAGATATAAAATCATTCTATCCCACATAATTCTACAGGGAATGCAAACAGTTATAGAAAGATCTGATTATACTTGAATATATATATATATCTTGCCCTGAGAATTTGGTAGTCACTAAATTTTATTGGGTATGTATATCTCAAGTCTTAGCTAGAAACTCTGTCTCATTTTCAACACAGATTTTTTTCTTGTAGAAGGATCAGGAATATATGTTTTCCATTGTTGCATTTCTCAGCAATCAAACTAATGACCAATATATATACATATGGTATAGTTAAAAATAGATTACAGTTTATCTGTACAATCCAAACTAACTTTAAAAAACTAGAGGAAAAAAAACCCCTTACCTGCTTGAACAGATGGCAGAGAACCACATTTAACTGATTGTGTACATGGTACATTCCATATATATGTTAATGCAGAAATAGATGTTATTTGTGAAAGTTTGTATATTTGTATTCAGCAATTAAGATAAAACATCTCCAGAAAAGAGTTGGCAATATTTCATTTTTCTTAGGACTCCAAAAGATGTTGTCCCCAAGCAGAGGGTAATAATTTTAAAGAATGATGCTACATTCCCAAGAAATGATGTAGTTCCTTTAGGTTTGTGTGTGTGTGTGTGTGTGTGTGTGTGTGTGTGTGTGTGTGTGTGTGTGTGTGAAGGATGTTCATCATCATTTAAAGTTTAGTCTATTTGTTTTAACTTTTGTTTAATGTATTTTTCTAAGTAATGTTCAAAAATTAAAAAGTTCCTTTTGAAAGCTGCTGTATAAAATGTTTCCTACAATTTAGAAAAGGAAGTTGGTAGCAACAATCAAACTTATGATCACGTTATATTCTACTTTATGTAATTACAGGTAAATGCTTCCAAGTTGAACAGATAGAAAATGCATAGAAATAAGCTATTCATATATTATACAGATAAGTAAATGTTCTTCAAAGTCTCAGAGAGCTAAAAAATGGCATTTAAAGATTTTTTATTAATTAAATGTCTTTTGTGATGATGAGACAGGTCTTCTACTGGCAGTACACCCATTCTACTTCGTAGAAGATTCTAAGTATCAAAGAATCTCTTTATGGAGTTTGTTTCAAAAGCAGCAAACTAGCCACTAGCCAAGAAGGCTGAAGGTTATATTCGAACAATTTAGGGCTGTCCAGTAAGCTAACTATCTCTGTCATGTCACTTCCTGAATATTGTGGTAATATTCATCTCTGATGGTGTTGAAGAATAGATAGTTATAGTTTTACGATTAACCTTGAGTTGTTTATGATTTAAGACAACATTTTAAAGCCTAAGAATATATGTTTTAGGCTGGCAATGCAAGTTAACATAAAAAGTATTTTATGTAAGAAAACTCTAACTCACTACAAAGGGTAGATAGTAGAGTACATTTTCCAACCTTCCAAATGCATATGGTCAGCATATTGTGTATGGAATTCTTACCTGATTATTTTCATAACTGTTCTTATTTTCTAAGTTTTATTGATAATAGTGAAGTAGCCTGTTATTTTACTAATAGGGAACAATAAACACAGAATATTTATTCACTGTGTGGAATGATCATCTATCATTATTACACTGGTGGCTTCTAAGGTGGTGCAGGAAATTGAAGGTGGGACATTCAGTTGTTAATCAAGATGAATGATCTAGTCTGTTCTTTCCATAAGGCCTTTGTGTATCATCATATATTATAATTCTCAAACTGTTACCTCAACTTTAAAAGATTTTTATATGTCCATTTGGTCACAATTCTATCACAGTAACATAAAATTAATCAACAATTTTAATACAAAGTAGATCAAATAACTCGGAGTTTCACTTGTGAAGATTTTTATTAAGAAAATAATCATTAGATTTAATTATGAATGATTGAGTCTTCAGGTATCTATTTATGAGTACATATGAATATTAAATTAAGAGGCCATGTGTTGTATGGATTTGGGTTGTTCTAAGGCTCAAGACATGTGTTGTAATAATTAAAATAACTGCGGACTCTTCTGCAAAATCAGGACATACCTATAAATCCTTACCTGCCTTACCTGTTTCCATTGTATAGGTACTGTGTCTGTTTAAGTGCTTCTACTTGATATGGAATTTTGTTCTCTACCATGTTGTTCTAATTTCTACTGTCAAAATGCAATTAAATCTGTTGCCCATAGACTGAAACACTTCTGAAATCACAGGAAAAAAGAATTCCTTTCTGATGGAAGGATCTCCATTTAATTCTTACTATGTGCCATTGTAATTTCTGAAAAGTTATCAAAATATCAAGAGTAACTATTCATCATATGATGGACAAGGGGCAAGAAAATGTATTATTGAAATTCTAGGACAAAAACATTAAAAAGTGATTAAAAAGTAATTAGGAAACTCAAAATCGTACTGAAACACTGTGTATATATTAATTTACAAACTAATTAATTTTACAAACATTCTTTATACTTTTATTTTGCAGCATATGGATCAGTAATGTTCAAAGTTCACTGTACAGAACTGTTTATATTATAATTAATAAAATACATGGATTGAAGGAGGCTAAAATTTTCAATATCTTTTAAGGTTGTAATTATGATTATTAACAAAAAAGTTTCCTAGTTAAATTAAGGTATATATTATTTCAATTCAAAATATATTTCAATTAAACTACACATTTAAAAATTAAAGGAGGTCATAAATTTAAGAGTAAAGGGGTTTCCATATTAGAATTTGGAGGTGAGGGATATTTTATGTAAAATTCTCCTACATATAATTCCTATAAGTAAAAAATTAAACAAATCAAAGTTAAAATATGCCTATACCCCTAAATCGACAACAAGACCTGGATGATAGGATGTCATTATTCAAAACCAAGTTAAATGTGTGGGATTCAGTCCCTGAATAGTGGCATATGTGTGTCCACAGCCTGGTAGGATGAAGGTTAAGGATCAGCAGGACACATAAATGGGATGATTAACCTCAACATCCAGAAAAAGAGAGTAGCTGGGATTGTTACACATTGTAGAGTCTAGGTCTCCAGGCATTTATGCATTTCTATCATTAACAACATAATACCAAAGTATGTCTAATGAGATGGCTGGTATATTCAGCCACAAGGGACATAAGAGCTGTAAATTCTTTGATCTTACAACCTGACTCAAGAGGCTTGCCTTACTCATAAAATATATTTTGAATATGCTCTCAGTGTTTATGTGTTTGGCAACAAACTCAAGGTCTCATGTGTAAGTGCTTTCCTTCCTAACAATAGGTGTTCTGTGTCCACCAAATACTGATTTGACTATTCTCCACTTCACAATGAACATAGCAAGGTAATTCAATATACAGGTGATTTCCAATACTTATATCTGAATCTATGTCAAAAAAGTGCATGCAGAAGAAGGTGAGTAATATGAAGTTGCACATAGGAATTTTACTAACTATAACAACTGTCTAAGGTCCTTTGCTACCTTAATTTTATTACACAATACTTCCCTCTTACTAAAACAACTTAAGAATTAGTAGTACAAATTTTAGGGAAGATTGTTATAAAATTATCTGTACTTATTTTGCACATTTTGGGAGTATAAGGAGAAAGATCATTTTCAGCTTTGTATTCTTTTTTGCTCAAATCGAGATATATTTGTAGACAGAAAAAAAATTGCCATTTGCACCAAGGAAATGTGAGAAAACTGGGAACTTGGATGCAGACACATACCAAGAAAACTATGGATCCGATCTTAGTTCTTCCTCACAAAATTTCAAAATAAATTAAATTGTAATACACACATAAATGTTAAAAATTGTCATCAATCGCAACTCTCCAGAATTACCATGCATTTTTAGAAAAATTTCTGACTATATCAAAGCCAGCTTGAAGAATTTACCAAGCTGCTGCTGCTCTCCCACCTTGTAACAAAATATATTTCTTGTCTTTACAAATGCTTTACAATTAAATTTTCCCTTAATTATGGTTTTACAGTGCACATATGGTCACTTATGTAAACAATATACTTACAGATGAAAAACAGGAACTTCCATATCAATATAAAACAAATTGGAAAATTTGTATGATCAAAAAATTGTGCTCTTTGCATAGTTAAAATTAATAAAATATATTTGTACATTTCATTTTAATCAAAATGTACAGTAAATTGGAAATAAAGTCATTGCCACACCTAATATTCCTATAATAAACTCTAAATTATTATGCACATTTGAGAAGTAGTTAATTCCATTTCAGAAAATCCAAGAATTTTAACTTTAGGCTTTCACTGTTGGCATATGACCAGTGATCTCATTCTAAATATAAATTCACAATGTTCACTTCCCCTACAACTCAGAGCTGTAGACATTCTATATTTTTGCACCTTTCACCTGGACACTAGAAATACAAAGCTGTTTTAGGATGGCAGGAAAAATAACCAATAAAAATATGACTGAATTTTCCTTATGTTGAATAATATTCTATTTTTTTCTAATATGGTTTCTATGTGTTAATCTTCCTTGATTCAAATCTAATAACCTTCAAGCTTTCATTCTATTAACAATTTCAAATAAAGCATGCATTGTGATTTTGATTCAGATTGAGAAAATACTTTTTGAGTTAGAAATGATGCTTGAAGAGTGGTAAGTTTATTCTTTCCATTACAAAGGGAATCCAATGTAGGATATCTAATAGTTCTTTGATGTCATGCTTTTATATGCTTTGTGTATCAACAATTCATAATACTCTCTTGTTTATTTTTATGATGTTTAAGCTTACTTCCCATTGATTTTTCTATTGAGTAACAGGCAAATAAAAATAAAAAAATTTGAAAAGAATGTTAATATAAATGATTCCGATTTCATGGTTTCTATTTATGTTTCTGATTTTTAGATTACTTTCCTTATTTGTTAATGCTACATACATTTTGATAACTTACCACTTCACTTTAACTATCACAATTTCTTGTCTCTCTTTCCTCACCATCCTACAAAACTCATTTTCTTATGCTCTTTTTCAAATTATCTAGTATTTCTTTTGAATTTTATTCTTAGAATTCTGAAAAATTTATAGGAAAATTGGTATTAAAATACATTGCTGAGCATTGTATGAAGGAATGGTAATAATGTTAGTAGTACATCAGAGTGAAAAATGTGAGATGATTGAGGAAATGAGTATAATTAATTGTTTATGTAAAATAGAAAGCATAATAATGGATAATTATAGATATGGCTTTATTATAAACTAGGGTTCAAAATATCCTAAAATAAATATTTGTGAAGTAGTATCTATAGAAACAACATTTTAGAATCCTTGTGGAAGTAGGTGCATTATGAACCCTCATCATTATAGGTTTTTATAGTGTATACAACAAAGTATTAGGTAATGTGGCCATTGATTTCACCACCTCTACTCATATTCTTCAGGAACACAGAATATAGAAATCAAACATTTGCATCAGGATTTATTCTTCTGGGACTGACAGATGATCCAGAACTGCAGCTCATTCTTTTTGGAATCTTCCTCTTCATGTACCTGGTCACAGTGCTAGGAAACCTCATCATTATCTTGGCTGTAATCCTTGACTCCCACCTCCATACTCCAATGTACTTCTTTCTCTCTAACTTATCCTTTACTGACATCTGCTTCATCACCAGTACTGTCCCAAAGATGCTAGTGAACATCCAGAGACAGAACAATGCCATCAGTTACACAGATTGCCTTACACAGATGTACTTTGTTGTTTTTCTTGGTGGAATGGAAAACTTTCTTCTCGCGGCAATGGCTTATGATCGCTATGTGGCAATCTGCCATCCACTTAGATACACAGTCATGATGAATCCTAGCATCTGTATTGTACTAACTTTGCTCTCCATACTCAGTAGCATGATAGATGCCCTGCTACATAGTCTGTTGGTGTTGCGACTATCCTTCTGCACATATTTTGAAATTCCCCACTTCTTCTGTGAACTTGCTCATGTAATCAAGCTGTCATGTTCTGACACACTTATCAATAACATAGTCATATACATGGCAACTTTCATATTTGGTGGACTTCCATTTTGGGGCATTATTTTATCTTATGTTAAAATTGTCTCTTCAGTTTTGAAACAGCCTTCAAAAAGACACAGTTACAAGGCCCTTTCCACCTGTGGGTCTCACTTGTCAGTTGTTTCTCTGTTTTATGGTTCAGTGATTGGGGTCTATATCAGCTTTGCAGTGACTGACTCAACTAGAAAGACTGCAGTGGCTTCAGTACTGTATACTGTGGTTCCTCAGATGCTGAACCCCTTTGTGTATAGTCTAAGGAACAAAGATATGAAAGAAGCTATGAGGAAATTAAGTGTTGGTATTGTGTAACAATACAGGTAAACAAAGCTATAGTCACCATTGAAAACTCACTTCTTTCTTCACACATGATTTGTCTTAATGGAATTATATTGATTGTTCTACTGTTAGGTTAAGAAATGCCAAAATTTGTAAATTCCCAGAAATATTACTAATAAATAATGTCCTTATTAGGTAACAACCTTTAAAATTGATATATTTAGATAATATTAGTAAATTTTAAAGAGACTCATTGTTTTCAAAACAATATATGGATGTATCTTCTATTGTATGATAACAATATTATAAAAATAATATATTAACAAGCAAAGGTTCACTTTATTTCAAATATTATGGAGGTAACATATGTCCTAGACTAGAAGCTATGTCTTCTATTGCTCTTTTAAAGAGCATTCTCTTCCTTGGACTGATACCGCGAAAGTAGACATAAAATTGAGGGAGGTAACATCATATGGCAGGACTTAGAGTCATGTAAACAGGATATGTGATTCACTTCCTACTTGAGAACAAATCTACCTTAAGGTCTAGACGCTAGTTAATAAATGTAATCCTCTATTGCATTATTTGGGAAGTGGGTGAGTCCTAGAAAAGCTTAAACAGTTACACACAAACATACTCATACACACACATATACACACACATATATAATTCATAGATATATGTTTGTATAGTTGTATAAAGATGCATATATAAAAGAATGTATACATGTGACAAAATAAAATGAATCTGTGAATTTCAGAGTTTTATTATATGAAAGGAGTTGTAGGGATAGATACTTAAATATAGAACTCATGAATAAAGTTATATATATGTATATATATATAATTGAAATTGAAAAAGAAAAAGAAAAGTGAAAAACATGTACTACCTTATGTTCTTAGAGTTAAAACACATGGTGAACTATTGCTGCACATAGAATATCCTGGTATGATTGATATACCTGATATCACTCTATGAAAGAAAGCAAACTTTTGCTCTACAAAAATGTGTAAGTGAAAGTTCTTTATTTATCTTTTACCCGTGTGTGTGTGTGTCTGTGTGTGTGTGTATGTTTGTGTATGTGTATGTGCAAATGTAAATGTAAGTATGTATACATAGTCATAGACTTAGAAGTATACATAGATATAACATATATGTTAATAAATATTACATTCAAGTTAGAGAAGAAAAAACAATGGAAGCAAAGGGTTCCAAGAGAAGAGACTGAAGGAATAGTCATTTGGTGGTAATATATATATTCACCACCAAAAATAAACAATATTGATGAAGTCAGGAAGTACATGCTGACAGGAGCCTGATATAGCTGTCTCCTGAGAGGCTCTACTAGAGTGTGACAAATTCAGAATAGAATGCTAGCAGCAAACCATTTAACTGAGAACAGGTTCCTCTTTGGAAGAGTTAGAGGAAGGATTGAAGGAGCTGAAAGAGCTTGCAACCCCAGAAGAACAAACATATCAACCAACCTAAGCTCACAGGGACTAAACCACTACCCAAACTGTACACATGGAAACACCCATGGCTCTGGCTGCATATGTAGCACAGGACTGCCTTGTTGGGCAACAGTGGGAGGAGAAGCCCCTGGTCCTGCCAAAGGTGACTCCCCAGTATAGAGGAACGTCGGGTGTAGAAGCTCGAAGGGTGTGTTAGGGAGTGGGAACACCCTTATTGAAAAAGGTGAGGGGGTGGTTTAGAGGGCTTATGTATGTGAATCTGTTAAAGGGAATAACGTTTGAAATGTAAATAAAAATTATCCAAAAAAAAAAAAAAAAGACTGGGAGGGGGAATTAAAAGATACATCTAGGAGAATCACCATCCCTCACCTCAAAGTACACTGTAGAGCAATAGTGATTAAAACTCCATAATATTGGTACAGAAATAGAATTGAAGATCCAGAAGTAAAATCACAGAATTATGAACAATTTGATAATTGAGAGAAGTCAAATTATACTATGGAAAAAAAGCATCTTCAATAAATGGTGCTCATCTAACTGGCACTCTGTATGTAGACAAAAAAAAATAGATCTATATTTGTTACCTTGCACAAAGCTTAAGTCCATGTGGATCAAGGACCTCAACATAAAATCAGATACACTGAGTATAATAGAAGAGAATATAGCAAAGAGCCTTGAACTCATTGGCATGGTAGTACAGGTGTGTGTGTGTGTGTGTGTGTGTGTGTGTGTGTGTGTGTGTGTTTGTGTGTGTGTGTGTTATTTCCTAAACAGAATTCCAATTGCTTATGCTATAAAATCAAGAATTGATAAATGGGACCTCATTAAATTATAAAGATTCTATAATCCAAATAACATAGTAAATAGGACAAATTGGCAACCTATAGATTAGGAAAAAAGGCTTCACTAACCCCAGCTCCTATAGAGGGATAATATCTAAAATAAATAAAGAACCCATGAAGCTAAACACCAAGAAACAAAACAACACAATCAGAAATTGGGGAGAGAAATAAGTGGAGAATTCACAACAGACTAATCTCTAACGGCTGAGAAGTACTTAAAGAAATGTTTAAAATCCTAGTAATCACGGAAATGCAAATCAAAATGACCCTGAGATTTCACTTTATACCAATGATAATGGCTAAGATAAAAAAAAAAAAATCAGGCGATCACAAGTGTTGTCGAGAATGTGGAGGAGGAGCAATACTCCTCCATTGTTGGTATGATCGTAAACTAGTAAAACCACTCTGCAAATCTATCTGGACTTTTTTCAGAAAATTGGAAATAAATCTACCTGAAGACCAAGCTATACTACTCTAGGCTATAAAATCAGAAGATTCCACACCATGTCTTATTTTGATAACAAGAAACTGGAAAGAACCCAGATGTTGAAGAATGGATACAGAAAATGTAGCTCATCTACACAATGGAATACTATTCATCTATTAAGAGCATGGTCAGTAATTGGGAGGTAAAATAAAAAATGAAGCCCTGAGGGCCAGTCTAAAGAATGGAAACAGGTAAACTTGGGAGGTAGGAGGTGTGGGAACCCTCTAGAATGTACCAGAGACCTGGGAGATCTGAGACTACCAGGACTCAGAGTGAGTGACCATAGATGAAATGTCCAATAGTGGGGAGACAGAACTTGTACACCTCTAGGAGAAAGACAGGGCATCCAGTTGAGAAATGGTGTTGGCATCTGATTGTCAAAAACTCTGTTCCAGAATTGCTCCTGTGTAAAAGAAATGCAGGAACAAAAAATAAGAAAAGGATAAATGAAAGCATGTCTAGTAACAGTCCCAAACTGGTAACCACCATCAGTCTCTAAGGCCTGACACTATTATTGATCCTATTGTGTGATAAAGCCTAGCTTGGTGCCTTCCAAGAGGCCCAAAATGCAGCTGAAGGAGCTTTTACACCCAACCAATGGACAGAAGACAGGAACCTCTGAAGTTGACTTAAGGAAATGTTGGAAGAAGCTGAGAAGTAGAGCAATCCTTTCAGAAGACTAGCAGTATCCAATAACTTGAACTCCCAAGATCTCTCAGAAAATGCATGAAGAGATGGTTTAATATATGGAAATCCATCAATGTAATCCACTATATAAACAAACTCAAAGATAAAAACCACATGATCATTTCATTATATGCTGGGAAAGCATTTGACAAAATTCAACCCCTTCACGATAAAAGTCCTGGAAAGAACAGTAATTCAAGGCCCATAAATAAACATAGTAAACATAAGCCATATACAGCAAACGAGTAGCTAACATTAAAATAAATGGAAAGAAACATGAAGCAATCCCACTAAAATTAGGGACTAGACAAGGCTGTCCACTCTCTCCCTACTTTTTCAATATAGTTCTCAAAGTCCTAATCAGAGCAATCAGACAACAAAATGAGGTCAAGGGGATACAAATTGGAAAGGAAGAAGTTAAAAATATCACTATTTGCAAATGAGAGTATACTTAAGTGACCCCAAAAGTTCCACCAGAGAACTACTAAGACTGATAAACAACTTCAGCAAAGTGGCTTGCTGTAAAATTAATTCAAACAAGTCAGTAGTCTTCCTCTACACAAAAGATAAATAGACTGAGAAATTAGGGAAATGACACCCTTCATAGTAGTTCCTAATAATATAAGATACGTCGGTCAGATTTTAACCAAGCAAGTAAAAGATCTGTATGAGAACTTCAAGTCTCTGAAGAAAGAAAGTGAAGATCTTAGAAGATGGAAAGATTTCCCATGCTCATGGACTGGCAGGATTAATATAGTAAAAATAGCCATTTTATCAAAAGAGTTCTACAGATTCAATGCAATCCCCATCATAATTCCAATTCAATTCTTCATAGATTTAGACAGAACAACTTGCAAATTCATTTGGAATAAAAAAACCTAGGATAGCTAAAACTATTCTCAACAATAAAAGGACTTCCAGGGGTAATCACCATTCCAGACTTCAAGCATATTACAGAGCAATATAGATAAAAACTGTATGGGTTTAGTACAGAGACTGGCAGATAGACCAGTGGAATAGAGTTGAAGACCCAGAAATGAACCCATACACCTACAATCACTTGACTTTTAACAAAGGAGCCAAAACCATCCAATGGAAAAAAGATAGCATTTTCAGCAAATGGTGCCAGTTCAACTGGAGGTCAACATGTAGAATGCAAATCGATCCATTCTTATCGCCCTATACAAAGTTTAAGTACAGTGGATCAAAGACCTCCACATCAAACCAGATACATTCAAATGAATAGAAGAAAGAGTGGGGAAAATTTCCTGAACAAAACACCAATGGCTTATGCTCTAAGATCAAGAATTGACAAATGGTATCTCATAGAACTGCAAAGCTTCTGTAAGGCAAAGGACACTGTTGTTATTACAAAATGGCAACCAACAGATTGGGAAAAGATCTCTACCAAACCTACAAATGATAGAGGGCTAATATCCAAAATATACAAAGAACTCACAAAGTTAGACTGCAGAGAGACAAATAACCCTATTAAAAATGGGGGCACCAGTGGAAGGGGTAACCCTTGGTCCGGCAAAGACTGGAACCCCAGTGTATAGGATTGTTGTGGGGGAGTAGTAGTTGGGGTAGATGGGGAGTGGAACACCCATATAGAAGAGGAGGTGAAGGAGTTAGGAGGATGATGGCCTGGAAACCATGAAAGGGAATAACATTTGAATTCAGAGCTGAGGAATATCAAATGGCTGAGAAGCCCCTAAAGAAATGTTCAACATCTTTAGTCATAAGGGAAATGCAAATCAAAACCAATCTGAGATTCCACGACACACCAGTCAGAATGTATTAGGTAAAAAACTCAAGCAATACCAGATTCTGGTGAGGATGTGGATAAATAGAAATACTCCTCCATTTTTGGTAGGATTGAAGACTGGTACAACCATTCTGGAAATCAGTCTGGACGTTCCTCAGAAAAGTGGACATTGTGCTACCTGAGGACCGAGCTGAACCTCTCTTGGGAATATACCCAAAAGATGCTTCAATATACACCGAAGACACATGCTCCACTATATTCATAGCAGCCTTATTTATAATAGACAGAAGTTGGAAAGAACCCAGGTAATTTTCAACAGAGGAGTGGATACAGCAAATGTGGTACATTTACACAATGGTGTACTATTTAGCGATCAAAAACAATGACTTCACAATATTCATAGGCAAATGGATGGAACTAGAAAATATCCTCCTGAGTGGCGAAACCCAATCACAGAAAAGCACATATGGTATGCACTGATTGATAAGTGGATATTAGCCCAAATGCTTGAATTACCCAAGATGAACAGACCACATGAAACTCAAGAAGGATGACCAAAATGCAGATGCTTCACGTCTTCTTTAAAAGGGGAATAAAAATACCCATAGGAGGGGATAGGGAGGCAAAGTTTAGAACAGAGACTGAATGAACGGTCATTCAGAGCCTGTCCCACATAGTGCCTACATTATATATGCACACACACACAAACACACACACACACACACACACACAGCGCCACCAAACTAGATAAGATGGATGAAGCTAAGAAGTGCAAGCTGACAGGAACTGGATGTAGATCTCTCCTGAGAGACACAGCCAGAATATATCAAATACAGAGGCAAATGGCGACATTAAAACGCTGAACTCAGAACGGGACCACTGTTGAATGAATCAGAGAAACGACTGAAAGAGCTGAACGGTCTTGAGACCCCATACGAACAACAATGCCAATCAACCAGAGCTTCCAGGGACTAAGCTACTACCCAAAGACAATGCATGGACTGACCCTGGGCTCCAAATTCATAGGTAGCAATGAATTGCCTCTTAGGGGCACCAGTGGAAGGGGAAGCCCTTGGTCCTGCCAATGCTGGACCCCCAGTGTACGGGATTGTTGGGGGGTTGGTAATGGTGGGTGGATTGGGAGGGGAAACACCCATATAGAAGGGGAGAAGAATGATGGCCTGGAAACCAGGGAAGGGACTAGCATTTGAAATGTAAATAAGAAATACCAAATTTAATAAAAATGGAAGAAAAACATGCACCACAAACCAGGCAGAAAACACTAGCTGATATGAGGTTCTCATCATATATATTGCAGAGGACTGACTCTTCTTGCTTAGTGAGAGAAAGACATCACCCTGGAGAGAATTGAGGCCCCAGGGAATGGGGAGATCTGGTGGGTTGTGGGAGGAGGTGAGGATATCCTGCTGGAAATGGCTGAGGAGGAATGCGATGAGGAACCATTGGATCATGACTGGGTCTTGAGTTTAAAAAATTAGTAGTAATATATTTTTTAAACTGACTATAGTTATATGTATATATTTTTACAAATGTTTTACAATATATTTTACAAATGTTTAGTGTCATTTTATTATATAATATCCTGCTTATATCTAGGATGGTTATATTTCCTCCTATTGTTGATAGAAAAGCAATAAACATGGATATGTCACTTTTTCTGACAAGGATATAGACTTGTAGCTGTAGTATAAGTTGATGCTCAGGATGGAGGAAAATTTATTTTATTTCATTTTGTATTTAAGGGTGTTTTGTCTTCATGTCAAACCTTACATTTAGTAAAATCAAATTTAAGATAAGAATTCTAGTATGCCTAGGTTACAACATATGAGAAATTGGATATGAAAGAAGTAGCGATTGATGTACAGTTCATTAGAATAGATAGTAATTTCACAAAATATTTAGGAGTTGATTCAGATTCATTACAATGTATAGTGGTAAGGTAGATTGAACTGAAACTCTTGGCTTAATAGGAGCTCTATTTTTAGAAAAGACTGAATGTCCTTGATTGTTGGCATGCAGATCTCATTTTTAAAGGACTAAAAAATTCAGAAGGGTACAAAAGAAGCAAAGAGAAAGAAGCACCACCAACACCATTATTACCACTACTACCACCACCACGACAATAACCAGCATCACAGAAGCAAAATTAAATTGAAGGTGAAGAAAAGTGAGACTTTAATCTGTATATTAAATAAGGAATTTAAGGGTAGGTATCTTTGTATCATTTCTTAATAGCGAGGAAATCTATTTATTAAACTTTGGTCTGCCATTCCATTGTGTACATCTTTGTCATTTTGAGAAATGTTCTATTTCTAATAAATTCAGATATTTTATCTTGAAGACATTTGAACTTTTCAAATGTCACCTCTGTTTCAATTTTGATGATATGTTTTATTTCCTTATTCATATGGTGTGTTACATTTGCTGATTAGTACATGATGCATAAACACCAAGTCTCTGGAAGAAATCATAATTGATCACTATGCAGAATTGTTTCATTTGTATTTATGCTTTCAAATTTTTATTTATACATGTAATTTATCTTAATAATAGATACTTCTTAAACTTTTTCTGTTTCCTAGGGCATATCATCACACATCAACATTAATTTATATCTTCTTTTAAAATGCTTAATTATGCATATTTTTCATTAAAATAAAAAGAAAAATGTTAATATATTCCTCAATCCTTGTATTTTGGTAAAAACATAAAAATACCAAAATACATAAACACTAAAAGTTTCACAGTTAAGTACAGTATGAAACATCATCTCTACATATAAAAATATAGATGCAACTAAATTTTATTTTATATACATATATATATGTATATATGTATATATATATATATATATATAATAGAGAGAGAGAGGAAGAAACAGAGACAAAGATTTCTTTTTTACATCTCTTTCAACATTTCTTGAAAATGAATTGGGTTAAAATTAATTATTATGTCATTCATTAAAAAGTATTATTGTCTTTAAGATTTAAGAAAGATTAAAAAATTGAGACAATAGTGAAAATTAGATAATAGATATTTTAATTATGGTCTTGTCTGTGTTTAAAACTGAATATAAAATATGTAGGCTTTCTTTCTAAAATTTAATATTCACAAATGGATATTCAGTGAAATCTAGTAGTGCAGATCTTGAAAATATAAATAATTATAATGTGAAGATATAATAAAGAAACGTGAGTATGGTAATTTTACCATCAGAGGTCTGATAATCAATGATGGCATAGTCTTACTTCTGAGTACACATTTAATGTATCATTGCCCTTTTGAGGTTAGAGTAATAGTGAAAAAAATGAGGATAATGACATGCTTTGGATATTGATCCCATAGGATACATGAATTATAAGAGTTAGACTATGACCACCTCATTAATTTTGTCGTTATAAGAATGCACAGGAACATAGTGTATAAAAGTGCCTCATTTCCTCAGGAGGTTGTTGAATCAAGTGATAGGTCTATGTGCTGGGAGCAAACTCTGAGAAACACCCAAGTATGACTATCAATTTTGCGGTTAGTGAAGATAGCCAGGGACATCACTTTCTCAGTCAATTATTCGGTGATGATAATGGGTGTTTTCATACAGTTATATTATGAAAAAAGTGAAGAAAGAGCACATATAAAATTACTTCTCTGTTTAACTGACAATCTCTTAAAAATTCTCAAAATAAGTTTGTTATGACACATACTTAACTTTCATTAATATAGGCTTATAATTTTCACCAGAGTAGGACACCATTTGTGCTGGGAAGAAATCTACCTTTCTTCGATTTTTTAATACTTTAAAATTATTCTGAAGTGTTTTTTTCCAAAATAAATAATTGTTAGTAAAGAGATTTTTGAGGTGCACATTTGTTTAATAGGTTTTCCACAAAAGTATTTCTATAGCTTATGTGGCTAAAGAATTGAATATTTCAACCCTTACTGTTATAGTTACAAGTAGGTAGAAGATCAAATGTTGTAGTTTCTTTTTTATTTAGAGATGTGTTCTAGCATGACTCTCTCTCCTCTCTCTCTCTCTCTCTCTCTCTCTCTCTCTCTCTCTCTCTCTGTGTGTGTGTGTGTGTGTGTGTGTATGTGTCTGTACATCTGTATGACTAATGATTTTCTGATCACAAGGAAATTAGTCCAAAACTTCATATAAATGCACATTCTTAATTAATTCCTTTTCCCAGAAACTCTTTCAAGTGCGGTGACATTTTGAGGATTAGAAGGCTATCGATTGACCATATGGATTCTAAAAAGAACAGCAGTTCATGACAGTGAGTAACTTCTGTTGTCCTTTCTTGTTTTAAACAAAACTTTCCATAAAATGTTTATAATACCAATTGGAAATACTTCGAATATCCTGTGGGAAAATGGAGGCTTTCAGAAGGTCTTACATTTCTGATTAAGCCTTCCTTTTTCATTACTAAAAGTATCACTCTTTGACCAGGAGTATCATTGATAGTGTAACTCAAAATAACAGTGGCAGTATGTTGGGTATCTCCTTAGCAGTCTTGAATTTAACTAGGATACTAGGATAGACTGTTGTATGATAACAAGCCACTTGGAAAGCTATAATCCAAACCTAAAGGATCCCGTTGAAAAAAAAATAGGTTTAGTGCTATATCTCTAGCCCTGTGTAGGATATTTTTTTTAATCACTGAAAGATAATTAGAATTACATTTGTTGGAGGCTTTTCCTGAAACAATAAATTCAAATCTTCTTCTCCCTTAAGAGGCAATCCAATTGGACTACCTGTACAAGAAATGGCACTGCAAAGTTGTGAGTGCAGAAAACAATCAAAGTAAAATATTATGAATCCTACAAAAATAGATTGACATCATGGTAAATCATTATTTTCAACTCTTATCCCTTGAGAATTCCTTATACATTTTTGTTATAAATTCTTATTTTACACATAGGAACTAATTTAGCTGAAATGAAAAGCTGAAAAAAGAAAAATGAAAAATTCTGGTAACAAATAAATGGAAACTTATTTATTTTTACATTTATCAATGTTGACACTAGTATGTGTCATGTATTATTAAACGAAGGGATAAAATACCAAACATTTATTTATTTTCTCACTAGGCTTCACGTTTATTTTTTGTCCCACCATCCAAAAATCCTACCAACTTGATATGATAGCTTCTATAATACTTTGCTTGAATTGTTAGTAGGTATTGTTAGTAGTCATCACAATTTAGGAAATGTAATTATATTCTGCCTTTGTAGGAGAATATGATATTACTTAACCTTAATGAAAGCTATCTAAATATATCATTATCAAGGAGATAAAAGTATTAAATATTGTAATTCTGGTATACAGAGTAAGTTTCTGGTGATATAAAATGCTTAATGCAACAGATTTTACAATTATTTAAAAGAAATACAATTAAGCATGAGAAGTTTGAGCTGGAGAGATGGCTCAGTGGTTAAGAGCACCGACTGCTCTTTCAGAGGTCATGAGTTCAAATTCCATCAACTGGGGTGTGTGAGGACAGTTACAATGTACTTGAATATGAATAAATAATTCTTTAAAAAATGGACCTTTACTTTTTTTAGAAAAGGATGAAGTTTGTATAAAAGGTTTATAAAATGGCAGTAGGGGATTTCCTGAGTAAGGAGGAAAATTAAGGTTACTACAAGTTGATGACAAGTGGTACTTCAAACTTGACTATATTATTTTTTGAGATAAGCTATCTTATAAAAGAAAATTGAAAATATGGAATTTTTGATATTAATTTTCATGTAGACAATTTTGTAATTTTTATTATAAGTAATATTCAAATATGAAAAATATTAGCTTTTACATGTTTAAAAATTCTTTAAAATTTCTTATCATGTAGGTTTTTTATAGAATATAATTCCTGGGTGAAAAATTTATGATCTATACTTAAAATATGTTTAATAAAATATTTAAATAACTTTTATATTTATACATCCTGTCACATATGCAGACTAACTAAATATTGGAGTGAGTAGATAGTGCATATTTTGCTACCTACATAAAGAAGATTCTCAGAGATAGTGTAGTGGAATTATTGTAGGTCATGCCTAAAAAATAACTTCTTTTTATTTCCTGCTTCCAGTTAATTCTGTCTGCTTTATGGTTGTGGTTGCAAATGTGATCTAACCCCTAAATATCCCTGCTCCGTTCCTGATGTTTACTGTCATGTGTCTCTTCATCTCTAACTATGATGGAATTTTATTTCTCTGTAACCTTAAGCTCAAAGTAAATATTTTCTTTCATAAGTCATTTTGGTTTGGGTGTTTTATTATAACCAGAGAAAAATAAATCATGTGAGCTTCTTGTCCTTTGTTACAATTTTGGAGCCAGGGTAAGGCAGGAGTAAAAACTAGTTATAGATTTAAAACAGAATGAAGGAGACTTAGAATCATTATATTTTTCAACCTGCAAAAGTTCTGTTTATCAAATTAATGAATGAGTAAACAGAATTGATAGCAGGAACTGGTTCTGCAATTTGGTGAGTAGTTCAGAAAATCCGTAGGCATGCCAATACTGGTGCCCATTGCTTTAGATAAACAGATTTACTATGCTCTTTATGATTTATTTTTGTTTTCTTGTTCTCTTTATATTTCTTAGATATGGATGACTTCTCAAATCAATGACATGCCTCATTCTTTGGAATAGTATCATTTGCCACTATATTTTGAAATGTTCATTATTCATTGAAGAGAACTGAAATTTAAAGTATAAGGGAAAGAAGACTGGAGGATAAATGTGTAAAAATGTTAATTACTAATGTCATTTACACTATGACTAAGGCATCCTGGAAAATTAAAGGACTAGCTTTCAAGCTTCAAATATATCACGTTGTGACATTACTTGCAAAATGCATTAATAATGTCATTTCAAAGAATTTGTGAAAACTAAGAACAAGATGTTAGAGAAATTTTCAAATTCAACATGAATTAATGAAACTTTATCATTACCCAACAAAATTTACGTACTTGTAACCTATTCATTTTGGAAATATTCAGTGGGAACATGGAATTTTCAAACCAATCAGGTATTTCTGAATTTTTCCTTATTGGACTGACATATGCTCCTGACATCCAGTCATTTATCTTCGGCTTGTTCCTGTGTATATATTTTGTTACCATTTTTGGAAACATTCTCATTATCTTGGCTGTAATCTTGGACTATCACCTCCATACACCCATGTACTTTTTTTATTGCCAATCTGTCCTTTACTGACATCTGTATATGCACAACAATAATCCCAAAAATGCTGTTGAACATCAAAACACAGAATCAGAGCATTACCTACACAGGCTGCCTGTCCCAGGTGTGTTTTGTATTGATTTTTGGTGGCTTAGAAAGTTGTCTACTTGCTGTGATGGCCTATGATCGTTACTTGGCCATAGTTCATCCTCTGAGGTACACAGTTATTATGAATCCTTGTCACTGTGTACTGCTGGCTTTACTCTCTCTGATCATCAGTACCATGAATGCACTACTGCATAGTCTGATGTTATTAAAACTGTCTTTCTGCACAGATCAGAATATCCTTCACTTCTTCTGTGAACTTGTACAAGTCATTAAACATGCCTGCTCAGATACTTTCATCAATAACCTTCTTATTTACACAGTGACTAGTGTATTTGCTGGTGTTCCTCTTGCTGGGATTATTTTCTCCTATATTCAAATTGTGTCCTCCATTCTTAAGATTTCATCTATCCAGGGACGAAATAAAGCCTTTTCCACTTGTGGATCTCATCTTTCAGTAGTATCTTTATTCTACGGAACAGCTTTTGGAGTATATATGAGTTCTGCAGTTTCTGACTCTTCTGTTAAGAATATAGTTTTTTCTATTATGTATATTGTGGTCCCTCAAATGCTGAACCCTTTCATATACAGTTTGAGGAACAGAGAAATGAAGCAAGCCATGAGGCACCTTCTCTTTTCTGTTGTCACCTCCATAAGTTGAATTTACAGAAGTAGTAAGAATGACAGAAACCATGGGGAACTGAAGTAACTAACTTCTTTATTATTAAGTCCTTTAAATTGTCTAAATATATTTCTATGTGGTACTAAAATTCGACAGTGATTTTTTTTACTTTGAAGTTCCATAATTAATTTGATTAATGTAACAGTTAATAGCATATGTGTACATAAAAGGCTTTTGTAAATCATATATATATGTAAAAACTGGAATCCATACTTAGGTTTACTTTCATTATAACCCTGCAACCCATAGGGAAATTTGACCCACGCTGACAGAAATTTTATATTTTGCAAATAATGATGAACAACTTTTAGGTAAAGCAATCTTTATGAAGCCATGCTACCAAATACTTTATATTTATTATTTTACAATTTAACATTTTTATATTATATGTGTGGCTTCAAATTATTTTGTGCTATATTCTTTGTTTTTAAAGCTGCTATTATTCCTCAAAGAGAAAGAAATATTATCACATATATTGAGGATATAAAGCTGTTTAATCATTGTTAATATTTCTTAGTTTTTGAATGCGTAGTTCCAGGAATTAGGGCTTTTTTAATTTCAACATCAATTCATGTTTTGGGGGGATTTGTCTGTTTGTTCTTAATTTTTATATAGGTTCTAGGTATTTTATATAGACATGGTACACCCAAACTGAGGTGTGTAAACAATTTGTCTAGTTTGTTCTTTACCAGAGACCTCTCATTAAGGTCAAACTATTTGAGTTAATGCTTACCATGAAAATAATAGCTCCCATTGGAATGAGCATCAATTGTGAATGAAATTTCCATAGAGAGAGTATGTGCTACACTTGGGTACAAAACAAATGGCATCTAAAATCTAAGATACATTTAAGATAAGCTAGACTATACGTGTGATCTTTAAATGTAATTCCATGTACTCCTATACAGAAATTGTGATATACAGAAAGGAATATAAGATTTATTCCACAACAAGAATGGAGATATTATGATTTTTAATGAGAATTTACGTTCTTGTAGAAAGACTCTGTATCAGGATAGACGTAAAGTAGTGCAGCGGCAAATTAAATAGAGAAACAAAGACAGTGGTTGTGATCAGAGTGTATAATTGAGGATGAATTATAACTGAGGATGAATAATTATGAACCAATATAACTAAATTTATACATGATTGTTATATTAAGAATAAAAGAATATTCATCTGCTTGCAAAATAATGACTGCAAGATTAGATTAATCTTTCTATATGACTCAAACTCTTGGTTTTAATGATGAGAACCACTGATTTAGTCCAACCATCATTATAGGTAATTTTATAGTATATTAAAATTTGTATATTTGGTAATTTTAAGAAGAATAATGGATGTTTACATTTGTGCTATTTTCTATATATAATTTATATTCCTTTTTCGAAAAAATTCAGTTAATGATATTGGAAAAATTTAAACAGCCTTTACTTAAACTTAATAACTAATGTTGAAGAAAATATTAAAATGACATCTGCATTTACCAATACACAAGAAAACTAAAGTTCTTAAATATGGGATTTATTTTAAATAGAAACAAATGGGATCACATTTCTACCCGCGAAATAATGACTGGAATCTGACCAAATGCCCTGAGTTTGTCAAAACCCATTCATATTACAACATCGTGTGGCTTGATTTCTCACTTTGCTTATATATTATGTTACTACACAAAATGTTTTATGACATATATACTACTTATTTTAATATAGAGTATGACATATCAAGTAAAATGATATAGTAAAATTTTAACAAAATGCCAACATTTGTGACAAAAAAATTATTGCAACTATTGGAAAGTTGTTTAAATATACATAATGATATATAATTTCAAAGATATACTCTTTTCTGCATAGACTGAAACTAATAGACCATGTGGATCAAATAATTTAGAACAATAAATATAAAAATTCTCTAAAAGTCATCAATGAACCTGTATTTTAGTAATTATAATACATTAAGATTTGAAGGATATAGCTCCAGGATTTAAATTAGCTTCTGTCTCCAATAAATCATGAAATAAAAAATCTGCCAATTTAAACTTGCAAGAACTTTTGTAATTCATGAGTTTAATATGTTTAATATTAATATACATATATATTTAACTAGGCATAATAAATGATATTGTTTGACTTCTGATTGATCCTAGTAATGACATTTAGGTTACATGCTTCTTTTTTTAATTTTGTTTTTGTTGGATATTTTTTTCCTCCATCTTTATGAACTTGGGTATTTCTTATTTACATTTCAATTGTTATTCCCTTTCCGGGCCAACATGCCCCTAATCCCTCCCCCTCCCCTATTATATGGGTGTTCCCATCCCAATCCTCCCCCCATTATCGCACTCCCCCCAAAATCACATTCACTGGGAATTCGGTCTAAGAGGACCAGGTCTTTCCCTTCCACTGGTGTTCTTACTAGGCTATTTACTGCTGCCTATGCTGTTTGGAGCCCAGGGTCAGTCCATGTATAGTTTAAGGTGTTGAACATTTCTTTAGGTGTTTCTCAGCCATTCGTTATTCCTCAGCTGTGAATTAATTGTTTAGCTCTGAACCCCATTTTTTAATAAGGTTATTTGTCTCCCTGAACTCTAACTTTTTGAGCTCTTTGTATATTTTGGATATAAGCCCTGTATCAGTTGTAGGATAGGTAAAGATCTTTTCCCAATCTGTTGGTTGTCGTTTTGTCCAAACAACAGTGTCCTTTGCCTTACAGAAGCTTTGCAGCTTTATGTGATCCCATTTGCTGATTCTTGATCTTAGAGCATAAGCCATTCATGTTCTGTTTAGTAAATTTTCCCCAGTGCCCATGTGTTCGAGATTCTTCTCCACTTTTTCTTATGATTTGATGTGGAGGTCCTTGATCCACTTGGACTTAAGCTTTTTACAGGGTGGTAAGAATGGATCGATCTGCATTCCATTTTATTTATTGGAATTTCAAATGTTATTCCCCTTTCTCCCTCTTTGATACCTCCTCCTCCACCCTACTTCTATGAGGATACTCACATTCCCATCCACTCACTCCAACTTCAACACCCTGTCATTCCCCTACATTGGGGAGACAAGCCTTCACAGGACCAAGGCCTTTCCTACTGTTGGTGCTGGACAGTGACATTCTCTGCTACACATGCAGCTGGAGCCATTGGGCCCTCCATGTGTACTCTTTGGTTGGTGGTTTACTCCCTGGGAGCCCTGCTTTTTTCTTAAATATTTTATCAAATGAGATAGCTTTCTAATCCCCATGATTTATGGTTATTTTGTTATTATTTGTTACCTGCTTTAGGTGAGATAATCAAAATTTCCCACATGTTTTTCATATAAGCTCTGTTCGTTTTCACTGGGAAGGCCTTTCTCCATACTCTAGTCTTGCTGTACACATTTTCAGGTGCATACAAGAAAAGCCCAAAAATTTTTAAAACTTCACTTCTCTATTGATTGACTTTTTCATGTTCTTTTTAATTTTTTGATATTATATATCTCATACATAGCCCATTTTCTCCCATATATTTAAAGCCTTTTTTATTTCTTGCTTGTGTATATATATATATATATATATATATGAATGTATACATATAGATATATATGAATGTACAAACTTATTTCTAATTATATACTACTGAGTCTATATGTTAATTTTGTGTATTTTCAAGGCTCAAAATTTGTTTTTAAACAATCAAGTAGTATTGTCTTTCCTGGAGAAGACTACTTCTCCTACTCCCTGTATTTTTCAATAGACTATAAATATTCGATGCCTTGTGGAATTTTCCCCATTGGTCTTGGCATGTCTGTTTGTTTTGTCCTAGTGGACTTCACCGGTCATGTTTGTGAGGTTTTAAATGCAAAGCATTTGATATTACAGAAATCTCTAAGATCCTCTAACAAAATTATTTCTGTCACATCATCCACAATATTTTTAAGTCTTAGATGTGAAAATGGTTTGTAAACATATTAAAAATATATAGGGTCTACAACTTCCTTTTGATTGGTTGGTATATTCTGTAGCAGTCTTTGTTACAAAGTATAGTTTTATCAATAAGGGTTGGGGAGTACACTTATTGGAGGGTAGGAACAGAAATCTTTAGAATATTCGTAGGGATTATTTGGATTTAGTAAAGTCCATCAATGTCCATGGCATCACTACACTGAATGTTTTGATAGATTTCCAGTAGCAGGCATGTTATTCTTCTGGTTGAGCAGGTCCCAAATTAATTATAGAGTTGTTTATTTGTGCCAAGATGTAAAAGGCACTAATGAAACATGTATAAGAAATGCTGTCATACCACACTGAACCTGGATTACTTTACAGGCATCATAACAGGGTAGTTTGTTAGTTGCCTTCCTTCTCAGTAAGCTAACAATGAAAGATAGTCCTTAGAAAAAGGCATTCAAGTCACTTCCAGCTCAGACACCTCTGTGCCCTGTTTCCAAAGTACATGGTTTCTTTAGCCTCAGACATTTACCTTTTCTTTTTGAGGAAAAGAATTGCATCAACAAAAATCTATATATTTAGAGATTCCTTTGGACAGACCTAGCCAATACCTCAGAAGAGATCTTTTCATGTCTGTGTTTTAGAATTTGGTTAAGTGGTCTTTTTCCTTTAGAGGGAACATTGTAAAGCTATGTCTGAAAAGTACATAAAAATTCTATGTATATTATAGAACAAAGTTAATTTGTAAAACTGTTCTTTTCATGTGTATAAATATTTTATCTGTATATAAATATGTGTATTTGTATTATATCTTAATATATTGCATATTATTTTTATAAAGATATTATATATTATATTATTATATATTCAATATATTATATTACATATACTCTATAAATAATTTATATTTATATGTTACATACATTTTATATTATATATATATTAAAAATATTATATATATATTGTTGTTGTTGTTGTTGTTGCTGATGATTCCAATCAAGACCCTTAGGGATTGAGACAAGAAGGTGAAGAGTCAATGATACAGACTCACAGGAGCAGTTAAGTGACAAACACAGACTTCTTTTCATAGGAATTGGGCAAATATTTGTAATTCCTCCCAGGATCTCATTGTCTCTCGGGTAGCCAGAGGTATCACTGTCTCCTTGTCATTGGTTTACTCCATTGCCTGATCCTTTGTCAGTGATCAGCAGATTCTATGTTGTGTAGGTGAGGAAATATCAACAGTACACACACCCATATTGCAGATGGTCCTGCTTGGCTATGTTCCTTTTACAAATTGTATTATACACACAATGTACACACACACACACACACACACACACACACACACACACACACACACACATATATATATATATATATTATAAATATTCCATTACAGCCTTTTCAGATACTGTTATTATTATTTTACTCATCACCATATTTCTCCTTTATATACCTGTCTTTCCCATAACCAAAGACCACCCCTCTTCTAATTTCCCCTATAGGATGAATTATACGCTCTTATTCTTCTTCAGGTTCCTCTCAATTCTTCTCAGTATAATTAACACAAAACCCTGCCTTCACATTTCCCTGAAAATTTTACTTGTAATGTTATCCAACTACTCTTTGTGTTCAACTAAACTCCTATTTGGGCAATGAAATATTAATGGGGTATTTTCTCGGAAATAGAACAGTAACTAAAACAATAGCAATTTTAATCAGTCATCAATGAACATGGCTGAGGAAGTAGCTGTAGAATGTTGAGATTTTGGTGAACCCATTTGTCAAAGAGATCATTTGTTTTGTTTTATTCTTCAACTCTTTGTGTTTGTTTTATATTTTGAACTCTGAATACCAATACTATGTTGTGTATACAGCTGACAAACATTATCTTTCATTCTGTGGGTTTCCTCTTCAATCATTCTACTTTTTCCATAGCTATTCAGATGCTTTCAGTTTTATGAAGTGCCATTAGCAAGTAATCACATTTATGCATGGGCAAAAGTATTACTATTTATGAATCCATTTTATGAAAGTCCTACAGTTATAACATTTATGGTAGTGGATGTTTGCCAGAAAAAGTTTCAGGATTAATGGTAGGATTTTTAAACTGTTTGGAATTAGTGTTTGGAGAAGTCATAAAGATTGGTCTAATTTCATTTTTTGTTTTTTAATTGGATTTTAATTATTTACTTTTATCTGCTTTCCCGGGTTCCCTTATATAAACTACCTATCCCACCTCCTTGCTTCTATAGGGTGTTTCCACAACCACCCACCCACCCCATTTTCCCTCCACACCTGTACATTCCCCTGCTCTGGGACATTAAGTTTTGGCAGGACAAAGGGTTCTTCTAACCATTGATCTCCAACAAGGTCATCCTCTGCCACATTTGCAGCAGGAACCATGGGTCTGTCTTTGTGTACCCTTTGGAGGGTGTTTTAGATCCTGGGAGTTCTTGTCAGTTGGAATTTTTCCCCTGTTGGCTGGAATTGTTGTTCTTTTGGAGTTTGCTTCATCCCAGAGATGCAAAGACTGTTCAGTAGATGAAAATACATCAATATTATCCAGTACAGAAACTCAAAGAAAAAAAACACATGATCATCTCATTAGATGCTGAGAATGCATTTGGCAAAATTCAACTCCCCTTCCTGATAAAAGCCTTGGAAAGATCAGGAATTTAAGGCTCATGCCTAAACATAGTTAAAACAACATACAGCAAACCAGTAGTCAACATCAAACTAAACAGAGAGAAACTTGAAGCAATCCCACTAAAATCAGGGACTAAACAAGGCTCCCCACTCTCTCCTTATTTATTCAATATGGTACTCAAAGTCCTAAACAGAGCAGTCAGACAGCAAAAGGAGGTCAAAGAATACAAAGTGTAAAGGAAGAAATCAAAAATCACTATTTGCACATGATAAGATAGTATACTTAAGTGACCAAAAAAATTCTACCAAAGAAGTC
Source organism: Rattus rattus (assembly GCF_011064425.1). Lineage (NCBI taxonomy): Eukaryota > Metazoa > Chordata > Mammalia > Rodentia > Muridae > Rattus > Rattus rattus. The sequence goes on along the minus strand of NC_046161.1, from coordinate 75,731,387 downwards.
TTAAATCTGATAAGAAACTTCATCAAAGTGTCTGGATATAAAATTAAGCAAAACAGTAGCCTTCCTATACTCAAAGGATAAAATGACTATGAAAGAAATTAGGGAAACAGCACCCTTCACAATAGTCCCAAATAATATAAAGCATTTTGGTGTGTGAATTTAACCAAACAATCAAAAGATTTATATGACAGGAACTTCACGCCCCTGAAGAAAGAAATCAAAGAAGATCTCAGAAAATGGAAAGATCTTTCATGCTCATAGACTGGAAGTTTAATATATTAAAAATGGCCATTTTGCCAAAAGCAATCTACAGATTCGATGTAATACCCATCAAAATTCCAACTCAATTCTTCATAGAGTTAGAAAAAGCAATTTGCAAATTCATTTAGAATGACAAAAACCCAGGATAGCAAAAGCTATTCTCAACAATAAAAGAAATTCAGTGGGAAGCAATATCCCTGATGTTATCTGTATTACAGAGCTATCATGATAAACCCTGCATGGTATTTGTGTACAGACAGGTAGGTAGATCAGTCGAATACAAAGAAAGACCCAGAAATGGACCCATACACCTATGTTCACTTAACCTCTGACAAAGTAACTAAAACAATCCAATGGGAAAAAGGCAGTTTTTTCAACAAATGATGCTTGTTCAACTGCTGGTCAGTAAGTAGAAGAATGAAAATCAACCCATTCTTAACAGCTTGTACAAAGTTGAAGTTCAAGTGGATCAACGACCTCCACATTAAACCGGATACACTGAAATTAAATTAAGAGAAAGTGGGAAAGAGCCTCAAATACTTAGGCACAGGGGAATGTATCCTGAAAATTACACTAATGCCTTATGATCTAAGATAAAGAATCAAAAAATGTGAGCTCATGAACCTGTAAAACTCCTGTCCAGCAAAGGACACTGTCAATAGGACAAAATGGCAACCAATAGAAAAAAGATCTTTACCAATGCTATATGCAATAGAGGCCTAATATCTAATATATATGAAGAATTTAAAAAGATAGACTCCAGAGAACCAAATTACCCCCATTAAAATGGGGTATAGAACCAAACAAAGAATTTTCAAATGCTTCTGCTTTTTCTAGAGCTTTCAGGTGTGCTTTGAAGCTGCTAGTGTATGCTCTTCTTAGTTTATTTCCTGATCCCCTGTAGTTCTCTCCTGTCCCTTCCAATACCTGTTCCCATCACACTTTCATTTTTATTCAAAATGAGATTTTGAGATTCCCAATGTGTGAACATAAACACACGAACACACAAGATCACACACACACACAATTGAACCATATAAATGTAATCATAACACTTATCTAAATTACTAATATAATTTCAGTTTTGCTATAGATACCCATTACTTTACTTTTTCTTATTTCTCTTGATAACAGCTCAATGATTTTACTGTTAATGGTAACAATGCCTTCAGTAATATTATTTCTTAGTTTGAAGACAATGAGTTCATTTTTCTCTCATTTAATAGCCTAGTAAGGGCACCAGTGGAAGGGGAAGCCCTTGGTTCTGACAAAGCTGGACCCCCAGTGAACTGGATTCTTGGAGGGAGGGCAATAATGTGGGAAGAATGGGGAGTGGAACACGCATATAGAAGGGGAGGGAAGGGGTTAGGGGAATGTTGGCCTGGAAGCCAGGAAAGGGAATAACATTTGAAATGTAAATATGAAATACTCAGTTTAATAGAGATGGGGAAAAAAAACATGTTGATCACAATTCTGTCATAGATACTTTTTTTTTTACCTTTGCTGTTGATCATTTGATTCTACTTTTTTTCAGTAATGTTATATTTAATAGATATTCAGTTTGTCTGATAGCGTTCTTATCCTGTATTGCAATGATCAACACATTTTTATTCATTTAGTCATGGAAACACATATTGATCAAAAGAATCTATTTTCTATTTATTTCTTTTGAAACAAACATTTCTCTGCATCTACAATATAATTAAAAAAATTCTCTTACTCTTAATGTATTTGAAAACTTCTAATGTACACCAATTTTTTTTTAAAAAAAATGGCCTCCTATTTATCATGATTTTTACATCCACATACATATGTGTGTAAATACATATATACACCTATATATTCCTAAAAATATAAATTCAATATACCCATTCTGTAAGCTAATATCAGATTGTGTTTTTTTAGAGCTGACAATTTTGGATAGGATAGCTAATTATGTGTTACACCATATACAAGGCTGTTTCTCTTGTTCTCTGCACACTCTTAGTTGTCTATAACTCCTTTGTTAGTGTTGAGGTCCTTTGGGATTTTCACAATCCACTTTAACATGCCTATTGGCTGCTTTCTGCTTGTATTTAGGTTGTCACAGTAGTGAGACTGTGTTGAAGATTTGACACACTAAGAGATATAATCTTTTACGAAATACCCCAGTTTTCTATGTCTAACAACCTTTCCATATCTTCTTTCTCAAGGTTCCCTCAGCCTCATGGTTAAAATTTTACAAGTGTAGGACTAGGGTCCCCAATGACCTATTTTGATTGTATGTACTTCTGACCTACTCTATTTGTAAGGGTTTTCTTGGTATATAATTGTGTTTTTCAATATTATCTTCAGTTTAAATCTTCGTAAGTTTTTCAATCTGTTTAATTCTGTTCTCAACTACTGGACTGCCGATTGAATCTATTAGCGTTATGTTTGTCTATTCTTGGTCATAGAAAATGTATATATTTATTTCATTTCTTTCATCATAATTTCATTGAGCTACTTCTTTTTATTGTTTTAAAACTTTTTGAATTGTAAGATTATCCTTTTAAATTCGATTTCCTGGGCTTTATATATAATTATCACTTGCAAATATTTCTAAAATCCTGGTACATTTTAGAAAGAAATCACTGGCTTGATATTCTATGTAATTTTTCAATAAAATTTTAACATGCAAGCTTTTTCGCAGAGAGAATATTAGGCAGTTTTGGTTTAGAGGATGAAGGAATTCAGATGAGTAGATAGGAAACAGCTAATGTACAAAATTTATATTTTTGGCTATGCCTGAGGCATTGGGAGAGATGTAGCTGGGTGTAAAGATTTTGTATGATATAGAAGGGGTTTCTCTTTTAGGACATAGGCAGAGAGCTTCCTGACAATAGCCTAGAATTGGTTGCATAGCTGGCATAAGGTGGCACAATAGGATGGAGCAATGTATGTGTGAACTATATTAGATTGATATATTAGAGAGAGTGTCTGTGTGATGAATTAGAGAGGGCAGATGTGCCTCAAATAAATCTGAAGAAGGATGTATAGAGTCTGGCTAAGGGGAGAGGTTAGAAGTATTGACTGGGGATATTTTAACAGCATTGTACTATTTGAGTCAGAAATTTTAAAAATGTTATGAACCAATATTTCCATAATATCTGAATGAAAATATTCATTATTTTGTGATAATAATTAAAAAAAATAACAACACTAACCGGACACTATGTTCCTAATTTTATCTAGGTTGGCACAATTGATAACAAACATAACTTATAAAAGTCTATAAAAAGTATAATATAAAACTTAAGTTCATGAAAATGATACATAAAAGATATACTCTAAGTTTTGTACATTGAATTGTCTTTATTTTCTTCCATATTCTTACTACTCACTCTACACATAAGAACTATATGGATATCATATTTAAGAATACTAGAAATTGTTTTGAAACATTGATTTTAAATTCAAAAGTATTCTAATTCATTAAAAAACAAGTCTTTTAAATGGTAGATTAAATAATGGGGATTTGATATTGTATACCTGGTTCAGGGTCATTAAATTAATCATTCTGAATTTGGACTTTTTACATCCACGGTTCATTAAATGAACATACATCTGATACCTGAATAATAGTGAAGGAACTAACTGGAACAATGAGTTTTTTTCTTCAGCCCCAAAAGGTCCTCACCTAGTACTCACCTAAATACAGTGTTCTACTGAGGAGGTGTCATCTACACATAAGTTTTCAGAAATGATTTTTCAATATATCAATTATTTGCTCAGTATGCATTGTATTTTCACTCATTGTTTAAGTGAGAGTTAAGATTAATGAAATATATTTTGCTTGCTTTTATCATAAAAATGAGACATTTATGAAAAGTAAAACAAAAAAGTTGTTGAATATCGGGTTTCTTGTGCTCTGTCATACCTGTATGTTGTTTTTCTGACACACTATGCTGTTTCTTGCCTCAATAATTACACACAAACACATGCACATGTACACACGTGTGTGTGTGTGTGTGTGTGTGTGTGCCTGTCTGTCTGTCTGTCTGTCTGTATGTTTCTTACATATATTTAAAAGCAGTTTTGAGAGTCCATTATGGGCTAAAAGTATTCTCACTAAGCACTGCGTAGTGAGTGGATTAAAAGTAAGTTTTTTTTTCTTAAAATTCAGGAGAGTACCAATGAATTATTTTGGTGTCTATATGTATGTTTTAACTACACTTTCATGTGATAAGTTTACACAATCTGATTTTAACTGTATTTCACTTTGTCTTTTCAGTGCTCTTACTGGCACCATGGAACTGATAAACCAAACAACCATTTTAGAATTTCATCTCCTTGGATTGACAAATGATCCTGAGCTAGAAATGCTTATTTATGGTATATTTCTGTGCATATATCTTATAACAATTCTGGGAAACATAATTATCTTCCTGGCAATTTGCTCAGATTCTCGCCTCCACACTCCCATGTATTTCTTTTTATCCATTTTGTCTATTAATGACATGTGTTTAAGCACAAGCACTATTCCCAAAATGTTGGTGAACATTCAAGCACAGAATAACACTATCAATTATATACAATGCATCTCTCAACTCTGCTTTGTCTCAATTTTTAGTGGTATGGAAAATTTTCTCCTTGCAGTAATGGCCTATGACCGTTATGTGGCCATTTGTAAACCCCTGAGGTATACAATCACCATGAACCCTGGCTGTTGTGTCCTCCTTGTTCTGCTCTGTCTTTTATTTAGCATTATGGATGCACTACTCCACAGTCTGATGGTTCTGCAACTGTCTTTCTGCACAAACCTGGAAATCCAAAACTTCTTCTGTGAACTTGCTCAGGTTCTAAAACTTGCCTGTTCTGATGCCTTTGTTAATAACTTGCTTATATTGGTTGCTGTATTCGTATTTGCAGGTGGTGCGTTCTGTGGAGTCATCTTTTCATATATTTACATTATTTTGTCAGTCTTGAGAATGACATCACAAACAGGAAAGAAAAAAGCCTTTTCCACCTGCACATCTCATATATCTGTTGTATTCTTGTTCTATGGGACAGGTCTTGGTGTGTATTTCAGCTCCTCAGTAACTGAGTTTACGAGATATTCAGCAGTGGCATCAGTGATGTACACTGTAGTCCCTCAGATGCTAAACCCCTTTATCTATAGTCTAAGGAATAGAGACATGAGAAAATCATTTGGGAAATTCATCGGTTGGATATCTTAGGTTCAGCTCTGTGATCGTTGACATAAATGAAGAACTTTTGGGAAAGTAAAAGAATATGCACTCCTTACAAGTAAAAATGTGTGACCATATTGCTGTTAGACAAATTCATAGATTGCAGTGACAATTCTAATTTAATAAATATTCTCTGCTCAATTTTCAGAAGAATGTAAGACTGGCCATTTAGAAAGGCATGGAATAAATAAGTACTATATCTAGAGGATAGATTAAAAGTACTAACTGTATGAAGAGAATTAGTTGAATGTTTGAAGCGTTAGACAGGAATAGGCTGAGGATCACTGATTTCAATACTTATTGATAAGCACTCTTTATTTTACAGTAAGTCTACTCATTACATGCAGTGCATTTGTTTATGAAATTTTCACCATTAGAAACTCTCAGTGATTGTTAGATATCTGTAACTTTCAACTGAACACTGACAATTTCTTCAGTCTAATAAGAAACGTATTAAATAGTGTAAACTTTTGCCTAATTTTGGTTGATAAATTTTGCTGATGAATAGGACTATCTCACCAATTATTTTTGTCTTAAAGTGTCCTCAATGTCTCTTGTTTGTTGAGTGGCTTATTTCCACTTGTTCTGTGATAGAAAATTTAAAAAGTAAAAAAAAATTAATTCAACAGTAAAGGTATTGTGATCATGAGATATATTATTTACAATACATGTTGCAGTTTTTACATCATGGTATAAAAATGGCTATAGTTGGAGGCATCCAAAGGAAGCACATGTATAAGAGAAAACTCACTTGTGAACTATGGCTGAATATTGATTTTCTCAAATTGGCTTCTGATAATAAAATTACCACCCAATTTGATTATGACATCTGTTACTATTTATTATATGTTGTTATATTATGGTATGTTTGGGACCCTCACTCAAAGAGTCATTTTTTCCTTTATATTTCTTATCTATGGGAAACATCATTATACACTACTGCCATATGGGACTTCAACAGTCAATTTTTGATGGATGCTTTCAGCACCATATTTGATTCAGTTTTCTATCTGCTTATCTCTATCTCTATCTATCTATCTATATATCTATATCTACATATCTACATATCTATACCTATATCTATATCTATCTATCTATATCTATATTTGTATATACATCATTTGGGTTTGCTGTAGAATTAATAAACTCATTTTAAAAGATGAAAGGTATTGTACATCATTTTCCAAATTGAACAGAACCAACTAGTACATTAAAAAATATAGTCATGCTTTTTTATCCAGGTACTTCAAAAAATTTGCTAAAATATAAATTTTAATTTCATTTTGTCATTTAAAAATTGCCTTTCTTTAAAAATTGTTTTTCTGTGTGTTTGTACGTATTCATAAAAATTAACATATCTGATATACTGATAGAGATAGAAGCTTATTGGACATTCTTTATATACACAGCTATCCAATTTCTTAAATTGTACCAGACAATATCTGTAAAGAATTTGAGAGTGAACATAAATAGATTCCCCCACTTTTTCCTACCAAGAATATAGTGTTATCTTACAAATGATATATAAAATGTATTGGGAGCCAAACATTGAAGCATAAATGCCTTCTTGGATATTTGATTGCCGTAAATGTTGTCATGTATCTCATTATGCAACATATATAAAGGCAGAAGGAAAAATAAAGGAGGATGTGCATTTTAATTGTTGAAATAATTTTGAAATTATGCCAGTAGTTCTTAACTGCCAACACCTAATCACATTTCCATAATAAACAATTATTCACAGAAAATATGGATTTTTCTCTTTTGTGGATGTAATTCTCTATGACCTAGTTTATAGATATACAGTTTTCAAACTTAAAATTTTAAAAACCATTTTAAATTATCTCTTAGCTTTTTGGGTACAATTACATTGTTTACCTTTTCTCTTTTTCTCTTTACATCTTCTTACACACAACTCAATTGATTGACTGCTTTTTCCTTAACTATTGTACACCTTTATGTATGTATGCTTATGCATTTATATTCTAAACATATTAACACAGTATGAAGATCTTTCTATGCATATTTTTAGGTCTGAATAGTATGAGATTACAAAATGGTTTACAGTTCCCTGGAGAAGACCATCTCTGCAATACTTAGCATCTCACAGTTGCCTGTAATTTTTGTGTTTTTTTATTGACTCCTCTTTCATGGTAACATGTCTATTGCAGCTGTTTTTATTCAGTTCATTATTAAGCAGATATGAATTTGAGACTTCATGGATATTCTTCATATCCCTATAAGAAACAGTCTCAAAACAAAATCCCTGATCCTCTGTCTCTAACAATTTATCCATCCATTTTTTGCAGTGATTCCCAAAGCTTTAGCTATAGGATGCATTTGATAGATATATCCTTTGTTATAGATCTCCACAATTTGGCATTATAATTGTTTCTCATTTTCCATAATGAGCTTCATATGTTGCCACGAGAAGTTTTCTTGATGAGTGGTAATGAATACACTTTTCTTTGTGCATGATAACAAATGCTTCGAATACATTTAGAAATATGCTTATTTGGTAATGTTAAAACTGTGAGTTTTCCTCAAATGGTCACGGCTACACTAGCCCTGAGTAGTTAACTAGGTTTCCAGTGCTATGCATGGTTTTTCTCTTTTTCACCATGTCTTAAGTTCAATTAGACGTAGTCAGCTACATCCTTGATATGTAAGTCACTCATTCTTCCTAATAATGTTATTATGTCATGCTGGTCATTGTGGCTCACAAGTAGGATAGTTGGGTAGAATTGATTGGTTCCCTCCTTTAGAATCTTTCTCCTAGTACCATGATACATAGTCTCCAGAGAGGAGGTTTTGAGGTAATTTGTTCAGGTATTATCATCTAAACAGCAAATGTAATAATTCAATTTTGTGCTTTCCTTCAATTCTCATTTTATGTAAGATTCATATATGCATATTTCATTCTATTACTACTACTACCATAATAATTACTATTGTTGTTGTTGTTGTTCTTGTTATTATTATATCCTTATTTACAGTTCAGTTGTATCCCCAACACAACTCACCCCCTGATAGTTCCTAATTCTATTCCTCTTCCTCCATCTTCAAGAAGATATCCCCACCCCTTTTCCAGACCCCACCAGTACTCCCTCCACATGGGACCTCAAGACTTTTAAGGGTTAAGTGCTCCTCCTCTCAGTGTGGTCAGAATAAGTAGTCCTCTGTCATATATGTGTGGGGACACTCATTTCAGCTAGTGTGTGGTGCCTGTTTGAGGGCTCAGTGTCTGAGAGATCTCAGGGTTCAGATTAGTTGAGATTGCTGGTCTTTCTTTAAGGTCACCCTTCTCCTCAGCTTTTTCCTGCATTTCTCCAATTCAACCACAGGGATCCCTGTCTTCTCTCAATTGATTGGATATAAGTATCTGCATCTGGGTCTTTCAGCTGCTGTAGCGCCTCAGGAGGGCCATTATTCACGGCTCCTATCTGTAAGCACACTATAGCATCAGTAATAGTGTCAGCCCTTGAAGGTTTCCTAGAGGGGTATTCAAATTTGCGGTGTTCATTGGACCTTGTTTCACTCAGACACTTCTCTATTTTTATTTTTTGCAATTTCTCCAGACAGAGACAATTCTTGGTCAGACATTTTGACTGTTAGCTGGCAACCCCATCACTCGACTTGATACCCTGTCTTTCTACTAGAGGTGGATTATAGAAGTTCCTTCTCCCCACAGTAGGGCATTTCATCTGAGGTCCTGCCTTTAGGGTACTGTGTGTCTCTCATCTCCTAGGTCTCTGGTATATTATGTAGGCTTCTGTCACCTCCTACCTCTTGAAGTTTCCTATTTCCATTCTTTCTGTTGTCACTCAGGGCTTCACTACTGCTCCATCCTCACACACCTGATCCCCAGGTATGTCCCTCCCTCTGCCCTCTTTCTCCTCCTTCTAATTGCTTTCTTCTCACTCCCAAGTGGGATTTAGGCATGCTCAATTGAGATCTTTGACTTGTTAACCTTTTGGAGTTCTGTGGATTGTGTCCTGAGTATTCTGAACATTTTTGGCTCTTATCCACTTATTCGTGAGTACATACTATGCTTGTGCTTTGAAGCCTGTATAACCTCACTCAGGATAATATTTTCTAGTTCTTCAATTTACCTGCAAACTTCATCCTCATTCTTAATAGCTGAAAAGTATTCCATCATGTAAATGAAGAATTTTTTATCCATTCTTTTCTTGTGGAACATCTGGTTTGTTTCTAGCTTCTGCCTAAGACAAATAAGGCCACTATGAACATAGAGAAACATGTACCCTGTGGCATGGTGCTGCATCTTCTCAGTATATGTCCAAGAGTGGTATAGATGGGTCTTCAGGCATATCTATTACTAATTTACTGAGGAACCTTCAGATTGATTTCCACAGTGATTATACCAGTTTGCTATTCTACCAGCAATGGAGTAGTGTTCCTATTTCTCTACATTATCACTAGCATGTACTGTCAGGTGAGTTTTTGATCTTAGCCATTCTGACTGATGTTAGGTGGAATCTCATTGTTGTTTTGTTGAGCATTTCCTTGATCACATAGGACTTTCAACATTTCTTTAATTGATTCTTGTCCAGTGGAGATTCCATTATTGTGAATTCTCTGTTAAGTTCCATACCCCATTTTTGATTGGTTGTTTGGCTTTTGGGAGGTTATCCTCTTGTGTTATTAATAAATTTTTGATATTCGCCCTTTTTCAGATATGGGATTAGCAAAGAATTTTTTCCTAGAGTGGATGGTTGCCATTGTCGTTCTGTTTAAAACCACCACCACAAACATGCCATATGCCAATGTATTAAAGACTCTTTCAAACTTTCTCTTCTATTAGGTTGAGTGTATCTGGTTTTATGTCGAGTTCCTAGATAGAGCTGGGCTTGAGCTTTGTGAAATGTGACAAATATGGATCATTTTTCATTTTAATTTATACTGACTGCCAGTTAGACTGTCATTATTCATTGAAGATACATTCTTTATTCATCGTATTTTTGTTTTCTTTGCCAAAGAGCAAGGGTCCATAAGTGCTGTCTGTTCATTTCTGGGTCTTCAATTCTATTCCACCGATCAACTTGTCTCTATACAAATACCATGCAGTTTTTATCACTATTACTCTATAGTATATAGCTTGAGATCAGAGATGGAGATTTTCCAAAATGTTGTATTATTGTTAAGGATTGTTTTCTCTATCCTAGGTTTCTCACCCAATAGGAAATTGAAAATTATTCCTTCATATCCTTGAAGTTTTATGTTGGAATTTTGATCGGGATTGCACTGAATCTGTAGATTACGTTGTGGTTTTAACTCTACCATGAACAAGGGAAATCTCTCCATTTTCTGAGGTCTTTTAGGATTTTTTCTCCTGGGATACTTGAGGGTCTTAACATACAGATATTTCACTTGTTTGGTTAGAGTCACACCCAAATATTTTACATTATTTGTGACTAGTGTGGATGTTGTTCTTTCCTTAATTTATTTCTCAGCCTACTTATCATTTGTATAAAGGAAGGTAACTGATTTATTTGAGTTGATTTAATATGTAGACATTTTGCTGAAGTTGATTACTATCTGCAGAAGGTCTCTGGTAGAATTTTGGGATTGTTTGTATATACTATAATATCATCTGCAAATAGGGATACTTCTTGACTAGTGTGTATCCCCTTGATTGCTTTTTTGTTGTCTTATTGCTGTAGCTAAAACTTCAAATACTATACTGAATAGGTACTGGGAGAGTGGATATCTTTGTTTTGGCCCAGAGTGTAATGGGATATTTTTTTGTATGTCTTCATTTAATTTGATACTGCCTGTTGGTTTACAGCATATTAATTTTATTATGTATAGTTATGGACATTGATTCCCTGATTTCTCCAATACTTTTAACATGAAAGGGTGTTAAATTTTTTCAAATGAATTTTTAGCATGTAATGAGAAGAATATTTGAATTTTTCCTTTGAGTTTGTTTTTATACTGAGTCACATTAATGGATATTCATATATTGAAAACCTTGTATTACTGAGATGAAGCCTTCTTGATCATTGTGAATAATGGTTTTAATGTATTCTTTGATTCATTTTGCAAGAATTTTATTGATTATGTTTGCAGTGATACTTATAAGTGAAATTGATCTGAAGCTCATTTATTTTGATCGGACTATGTGTGATTTATGTGTCATAGTAATTGTGGCTTCATAGAATGAATTAGGTAAGATTCCTTCTGATTCTGTTTTATGGAATAGTTTGAGGAGTGGTATTAGCTTTTGTTTGAACATTATGCAAAATGTTTTGTACTAAAGCAATCTGCCCCTGTTTGTTCATTTGTTTGTATGTTTATTATGGTTGATGTGTTTTCAATGAATTTCCTTAGATGATATGGGCCATTTTAGATAGTTCATGTACTCTTGATTTGACTTTTGTACATGGTATTGTTTAGAAAAACATCCATTTCATCTAGATTTTCCAGTTTGGTTGAGTATAGACTTTAGAAGTCGGTTCTGATGACTTTTGAAATTTCCTCAGTTTCTATGTTTTATCTTCAGCCTGAGTTTGAATATTTTCTGCCCTCTTTTCCTCTTGGGTACATTTGTTTCTATTAGTTCTGGGGCATTCAGCTGTGCTGCTAAGTTGATACTATAGACTTTCTAATTTCTTTACCAGAGCATTTAGTATTTTCCTCTTAGCTTTCACTGTGTCCTTAAGCTTCAGTATGCTGTCTTCATTTCTGTGCTTTTTTTTCCTATTTATTTATTTTTTATTTTTTATTTGATTTTTTATTTAAATTTGAAATGGTTACCCCTTTCCTGGTTTCCTGTCCATAAACCCCATATTAATCACCCTCCCCTTCTTCTATGAGGGTGTTCCTCCACCTATCGACCCACCCCTTCTTGCCTCCCCACCCTGACATTACCCTACACTGGTGCATCTAGCCTTGGCAGGACCAAGGGCTTCTCCTCCCATTTGTGCCCAACAAAACGATTCTCTGCTACACATGCAGCGGGAGCCATGGGTCTGTCCATGTGAACTCTTTGGATGGTGCTTTTGTCTCTGGGTGCTCGGGTTGGTTGCTACTGCTGTTCTTAGGAACTGGCAAACCCCTTCAGCTCCTTCAATCCCTTCTCTAATTCCTCCAATGGGGACTCCATTCTCAGTTCATTGCTTGGTTGTGAGCATCTACTTCTGTATTTGTCAGGCTCTGGCTGAGTTTCTTAGGAGATAGCTTTATTAGGCTCCTGTCAGCATGAACTTCTTTGTATCTGCAGTATTCTCTGGGTCTGGTGACTGTATATGAGCTGACTCTCCATGTGGGGCAGTCTGTATAGCCTTTGCTTCAGTCTCTACTCCACACCTTGTCTCCATATTTCCTCCTGTGAATATGTTTTCTCCCCCTTCTAAGAGAAACTGAACCGTACGCCCTTTGGTCATCCTTCTTGAGCTTCATGGGGTCTGTGGATTCTATCTGGAGTAATCCAAGCTTTGGGGGTAATATCCACTTAGCAGTGAGTACATAACATGTGTGTTTTATTGAAGTTGGGTTACCTCCCTCAGGAAAATATTTTCTAATTCCATTTGTTTGCCTATAGATTTCATGAAGTCATTGTTTTAATAGCTTAGTAGTACGCTACTGTGCAAATATATCACATATTCTATACCCATTTCTCTGTTGCAGGACATCTGGGTTCTTTCCAGCTTGTTGATATTATAAATAAGGCTACTATGAACATAGTGAATCATGTGCCCTTGATATATATGGGTATATGAAAAGAAGTGTTATGGCTGAGTACTCAGGTATTGCTAGATCCATATTTCTGAGGAACCTCCAGATTGATTTTCAGAGTAGTTGTACCAGTTTGCAATCCCATCCATAATGGACAAGAGTTCCCCTTTTTCTACATCCTCACCAGCTTCTGTTATCACCTGAGTTTTTTTTGTTTTGTTTTGTTTTGTTTTTATTTTGTTGCTAGATTCAATGAATTAAAAATTAATCAATGTTATTTGGATACATTGCATCACATGGTGGGAAGGAGAGTAATAAAAGAGTAAATTGGTTGTTAGAATGTAAAATATGTTTAAAAACATGGACAAAAGGATATGTCAGTCTCTTAATGGCATTGGGGTGCTAACTGTATGGGAAAACTTCTAATTTTAAAACTGTGTTTTAAGACAAACAACATGGCTGAGAAATTGCAAACTCTACTGTAATATTATTTACAGAACTATAGAAAAGACGAATTATGTTGCTGGGATATAAATTTTTTGTCTCTTCAAATAGGGAGCCTAGAGAAAAAGGAAAGTTAGCATTTGGCATGCTGGCACAAAAATGTATCAGTAACAAAATAAATCAGAGTCATAACAGTCAGTTATGCATTCATCTTTAAAAAATATGACAGTCCAACTAGACAGTAATTCTTGATAATATGTATGATACAGATGCTAAATAATTTCATTACTTTGGCACTTGAAAAGCACGACAGCAAGAAATCAAGTTTTTTTTTTTAAATTATGAAGTATCAACAGCCAGCTTTTATAGAGGAAAAAATGTGTCCCCATACCTAGCTCACTATGAGAAAACAAAACAAGTATAAATTGTTATGAGACTTTCTCAAGCTTAAGTGAGAACCATGTAAGGTTCACAGAAAAGATATTTTCCTGGAAAATGAAACAACATTCTCTTTATAATAAGTGAATGTCAAGGATAGTGGATGCATGTAAAAAAGATTTCCAAATAATTATGAGTAATCTGTGAAGTTGTTTCTAGAGACATTTAACAAAACAAGAGAGTTAAAATATAGTCGTTGGTGTGATTACTTAGTTTGGGATCTTATATAGCATTAATGGACGAAAAAGTTTGGAAACAGAGGACTAAGCATTCATGCATCTCAGTCTGTCCCCTTATTGTCCATACTACATGACCTGGTATTAAATGCCTCTGTTGGCAGAGCTAGGTAGAGTTTTCCTGTATAACTTCTCTAGAAACAGGAAACGTACTCTTGAATATTGTACAAAATATTGTAGTTAGTTTTGCTGTGATAAAACACCGAAAAAGAAGGGTAATATGCTTACTTGAATTACATATCACAGACCACAGATCACTGAAGAAGGCAAAAGCAACAACTCGAGACCAGCAGAGAACAGTCTTTAACAGATTTTTCTTCATGGCTTGATAAATTTGATTTCTTATACAACTGAAAGCTACCTACCTAGGGATAGTACTTCCAATAGTGGACATGGATATACCACATCAATGATTAATTACAACTTTCACTGGGGGTTCAGTCTTGGCAGGAAGAAGGGCTTCCCTTCCTACTGGTGCTCTTACTAGGTTATTCATTGCTACCTATGCCGTTGGAACCCAGGGTCAGTCCATGTATAGTCTTTGGGTAGTGGCCTAGTAACTGGAAGCTCTGGTTGGTTGGCATTGTTGTTCATATGGGGTCTCAAGCCCCTTCAAGATCTTTCAGTCCTTTCTCTGATTCCTTCAATGGGGGTCCTGTTCTCAGTTCAGTGGTTTAATTATGGCATTCACCTATGTATTTGCCATATTCTGGATGTGTCTCTCAGGAGAGATCTACATCCGGTTCCTGTCGGCCCGCAATTTTTTGCTTCATCCATCTTATCTAGTTTGGTGGCTGTATATGTACGGGCCACATGTGGGGCAGGCTCTGAATGGGTGTTCCTTCTGTCTCTGTTCTAAACTTTGCCTCCCTATTCCCTCCCAAGGTTATTCTTGTTCCCCATTTTAAGAAGGAGTGAAGCATTCGCATTTTGGTCATCCTTCTTGAGTTTCATGTGTTCTGTGCATCTAGTGTAATTCAGGCATTTGGGCTAATAGCCACTTATCAATGAGTGCATACCATGTATGTCTTTCTGTGATTGGGTTAGCTCACTCAGGATGATATTTTCCAGTTCCAACCATTTGCCTACAAATTTCATAAACTCGTTGTTTTTGATAGCTGAGTAATATTCCATTGTGTAGATATACCACATTTTCTGTATCCATTCTTCTGTTGAAGGGCATCTGGGTTCTTTCCGGCCTCTGGCTATTATAAATAAGGCTGCTATGAACATAGTGGAGCATGTGTCTTTGGTATATGTTGGGGCAAGCTTTTTAGGAAGCCCCAATTAAACATTGTCCTGTGTTAGATTTGCCTGGATCATGGTGCCTCTTCAAAGCAATGAAATCCTAAGAGCAGCACAAAAATAAATAAATAAAACGAAATTAGAACACTGTCCTCCAGTCTTCACAAAAATCAATCCAAAAGAAATACTTTAAAACAAAAATGCTACTGCTAAATAGGTAACTTAGTAGTATTTGGTATCATTTCAGAGGACTGTGTTATGATGAAATAACCTTAACATCGTAGCTCATAACCATCTTTGATTCCAGCTTCAGGGAATCTGAAAATATCTGGCAACTACAGGCAGCAGGTATGCACATGGTAGACAGACATCCATTTGAATAAAATAAAATTTAAAAAATCAAATAGTTAAATTAACAGATCACATAAAACCCTTAAGAGCTAAGTCAAGAACAAAATGCATAGAAAATAATATCAGGAAAGTGCTTCACTCAGCCAAACAAGCTGCTAAACAAAAGCAAGTACTAAGAATAAACCAAGAGGAAAATAAACAAGAAAGGTATCAAACTATGAAAATATGATATATATATATATGTGTGTGTGTGTGTGTGTGTGTGTGTGTGTGTGTGTGTGTGTGTGTGTGGAATGACAAGGTCTAATTCACAGGATGTATTTTTAACAAATTCATAATAGATTTTTTTACTTGAAGAAAGGAAAGTACCTGAAGAATGTAAAATATCAAATAAACGGGAACAGAAAAAAATTATATCACATAATCATAAATATATCGAATATACATAACAAAGAAAAAGATATTGAAAAGCTACCCTAAAAAGAAAAGAACAAGCCTCATATGAAGGTAACACGTGAATATTCAATGGAGATTTAAAAGCAAAAATGACAGAAACTAGTCTTCTACATGTTCTGAAAGACCAGAGACACTATCCTGGAATATATCCTGGACACTATCCTTTTAATCTGTATATTTAGGAGCAGGATGGTCTATATTTAATCTGGATCAAAACCTATGGTGTCAGTCTAAATATTGGAAATCACTATAAGGGTCCCTTTCAATTGCAAGTTCATTTCTACATTGGCTTTTGAGCCTATTTCTAGTGTTTAGGGTGATTTTTTCTGAAACCAGCTGACACGATCAGTCTTATGGACCAAATTACTTGATATGTAGATTTTCTTTTGGTAGACAAATGTTGTCGAATTAGCCAACTGCAGTCTGTAAACTATTCTCTTTTTTTTGTAATTATTTATTGGATATTTTCTTTATTTACATTTCAAACATTACTGCCTTCCCAGTTTTCCTTCCAGAACTCACCTATGACATACCCCCAAACCCTGCCAAAATAAGACTGCTCCCCATACTGCCTACTTCCTTTTGCCTCCCCACCTTGCCATTCCCATATATTGGGAAATGGAGTTTTCACAGGACCAAAGGCCTCTCCTCCCACTGATGTAAGACAAGGCCACCCTCTTGTACATATGCATCTGGAGCCATGGGTAACTCCATGTGTGTACTCTTTGGTCGGTAGTTTAGAACCTGTGAACTCTGTGGTGTCTGTTTAGGGTGATATATTTTGTTCTTTCTGTGGGGTTGCAAAATCCTTCAATTATTCAGTCCTATCTCTACCTCCTCCACTAGGGACCCAGTTCTTAGTCCATTGGTTGGCTGTGAGCATCTGCCTCTGTGTTAGTCAGGCTCTGACAGAGCCACTCAGGAGACAGCTATATCAGGCTTCTGTCAACATGCACTTCTTGGCATCCCTAACAGAGGATGAGTTTGGTGGCTGCACGTGGAAGGGATCCCCATTTGTGACAGGCTTTGGATGGTCTTTTCTTCAGCCTCTGTTGTACACTTTGTCTCTATATTTCCTACTGTGAGTATTTTGTTTCCCCATCTAAGAAATATGTAAGCATCCACACTTTGTTCTTTATTCTTCTGGAGCTTTATGTGATCCGTAAACTGCATCTTGGGTATTGCAAGCTTTTGGGCAAATGTCCACTTAGCAGTGAATGCGTATCATGCGTGTTTTTTGTGATTGGGTTACTTCATTCAGGATGATATTTTCTAATTCTATACATTTGCCGAAGAATTTCATGAAATCATTGTCTTTAGTAGCTGAGTAGTACTCCACTGTGTAGATATACATTTTTATTGAGGAACATCTGGATTATTTCCAGGTTCTGGCTATTATACATAAGGCAGCTATGAACACAGCAGAGCATGTGTCCTTGTTACATGTTGCAGTGTCTTTTGGATATATGCACAGGAGTGGTATAGCTGGGTCCTCAGATAGTACTGTATCCAAATTTTTGAGGAATTTCCAGAATGATTTTCAGAGGAGTTGTACTGTCTTGTAATTCCACCAATAATGGAGGATTGTTCCTCTTTTTCCACATCCTTCCCAGCATCTACTCTCACATGAGTTTTAGATTTTCGCTATTCTGACTGGTGTAAGCTGGTATCTCAGGGTTGTTTTAATTTGCATTTTCCTGATGAAAAAAAGTTTTAAATACTGTTTAAATGCTTCTCAGCCATTTGATATTACTCAGCTGAGAATTCTTTGTTTAGTTCTGTGTCCCATTTTTAATAGGGTTATTTGATTCTCTATAGATGTAACTTCTTGAGTTCTTTGTATATATTGGATATTAGCCCTCTATCAGATGTAGGATTGGTAAAGATCATTGGTAATCTGTTGGTTGTGGTTTCACCCTATTAATAGTGTGCTTTGCCTAATAAAAGTTTTGCCATTTTATGAATTCCCATTTGCCAATTCATGATCTTACAGTATAACCATTGGTTTTCTGTTCAGAAAATTTCCACAATTCTTTATAAGAAGGCACAATTATGCTTACATCTAAACCACACGAGGACCAAACAAAAAAAAATTTCCTTATGAATATCAATGCAAAATTACTCAATATAACTTTTGCAAGCTGAATCCAAAAACACATCTATAGGATCATACTTCATGAACAAGTAGGCTTCGTCCCAGAGATGCAGGGATGGATCAATATATGAATATTCATCAACATTATCCACTGTACAAACAAATTCAAAGAAAAAAATCCACAAAATCATCTCATTAGATACTAAGAAAGTATTGGACAAAATGCAGTATACTTTTATGATAAAAACTTGGAAAGATTAGAAATTCAAGCCCCATACATAAACATAGTAAAAGCAGCATGTAACAAACCAGTAGCTAACATCAAACTAAATGAAGAGAAACTTGAAGAAATATGACACAAATCAGGGACTAAACGAGGCTGCCCATTCTCTCCTTTCAGTATAGTACTTGAAGTCTGAGTCAGAAAAATTAAACAAAAAGGAAGTCAGAGGTATACAAATTGGAAAGGAAGAAGTGAAAATATCACAATTTGCAGATGATATGATAGTATATTTCAATGACACCAAAAAAGTTTACCAGAGAACTCCTATACCTGAAAAACAACTTCAGATAAGTGTCAGGATATAAAATTAACTAAAAAAAAATCATTAGCATTCCTGAACCCAAATGAAAAATAGGGTGAGAAAGTAAATAGGGCAACAATCCCCTTCATAATAGTCACAAATAATAGAAAATATCTTGATGTGTCTCTAACCAAGCAAGTGAAAAATCTGTAAGGCATTTATTTCTTCAAGTCTCTGAAGAAAAATAAAAAAAGACTGCAGAAGATGATAAGAGCTGCCATGCTTATGGTTTAACAGGATTATTATAGTAAAAATGGCCATCTTGCCCATAACAATCTACAGATTCAATGCAATCCCCATCAAATTTCCAACTCAATTTTTAATAGAGTTAGAAAGAGCAATTTGCAAATTCATTTTGAATAACAAAAAACCCAGGATAGCAATAACTGGTATAAACAATAAAAGAATTCCTTGGGGAAATCACAATCCCTGATATCAAGCTGTTGCACAAAGCAATATTGAAAATAACTATATGGCATTGGTACATAGACAGGCTGGTAGATCAGTGGAATAGAATTGAAGAGCAACTTTACTCAATATGAACCCACAAACCTAAGGTAACTTGATCTGTGACAAAGGAGCAAGTCATCCAATGGAAAGAAAAGCACGTTTTCAACAATTGGCGCTTCTTCAACTGGTAATCAGCATCTAGGATAATGAAAATAGAACCATTCTTATCGCCTTGCACAAAGCTCAAGTCCAAGTGGGTCAATGAACTCCACATAAAACCAGGTAAACTGAAACTAATAGAAGAGGAAAGTGAGGAAGAGCGTCAAACATGATAACAGGGGAAAAGTTCATAAAGCTATTCTAATAAACATGTGCATAAAACACACACACACACACACTCACTAAATTTTTGTTTTCTAGGCAACTCTATCTAATAAAAAAATAAGTTTTTCATCTGAAGGGAAAATTAAACCCTCAAGGAAACAAATAATAATTTCAAGCTGTTATTCTAAAGATGGCTCTGAAAAAAACACTATAACAAAATGAAAAAAAGTAATTAACTCTTTAATAATAGCTCACAATATTAACAGCTTCAATTGATTAATAAAAATCATACAGACAAACAGATTGGATTTGAAAATTGGATCTATATTTCTGTTTCCTCCAAGAAATAAAACTGACCGCAGGGTTATAAGACGCCTTAGGTTTAAAAAGAAAATTTCAAGCAAACAAAAGCAATGTACATGCTGAAGTAGGTAGTTTAATATCTGATCAACCAGAATTCAAATGGTAATTAGTCAGAAAAGTTAAATAAAGAAGGCCAACACTATACAACAATTGTAAACATTTGTCAATCTATCACAGTAGGAAACGAGTTCATAAATAGAACACTATTAAACATAAAATGATGATGAAAAAAACAAGTATAGTAGGGAAAATCAGTATCTAACTCTAATCAATACATAAGACAACCTCATGAAAATACTGCACACATATAACTGACAAACCAATTTCCAGAGAATGATACCTCTAAGTTTCATACTAGGATGAAGAGTTAAAAGAACATAGGCCCACCCATAAATAAAAGACAGAGGTAATTGGGGATTTCTGAGAGTAGAGAAAAACAGTCCTCACCCAATATGAACACCTTAATTAGTTACCCAGTACCGAATTGTGAACTCATAAATCACAGACAATACTATAACACTGGAAATGCAGATATAGCATTATCTGCATACACATGTGCACATATATACATTGTAATCCCAAATTAAAGAAAAACATGGAAAAATTCAGCAATTCTAATATTAATAACTTAATGGTGCATTTGAAATTAAAACAAAAAAATTAAAAAGCAAGAACATGTAATACCAAAAGAGGATAAGGTAGAAATAATCAAACCCAGAAGTAAAAATGATAAGATGTAAAGGATATAATAAAGTGTTCAAAGAAGCAGTCAAACAAAGATTTGGTTCTCTGAAAAAAAATTATGACATTAACAGACATATATTAAAATAATGAAAAGGTAGGATACAGATTTATGAAAGTAGAGATGAAAATGTACACATTTAAATACACATGATGCTACTCAGAAAATCACTCTCCATTGATGTATTAGAGCAATGGGCAAACCTAAAAGAATTGTATTGATGCAATCTAAAAATGTTAAATCAATATGCAATAAATAATTTAAACAATGCCAAAACCCACAGTGCAAGAATCATTAACTAAAAATCTTTCAACTAATAAAAAAAAAATGACTGACTTAGATTCATTTGGATTTAAGCTTTGGATCTTTGGATTCATTTTGCAGGTAATTTTACATTGATATCAATAAGGGTAATTGGTCTGAAGTTTTTTTTTTCCTTGTTGGGTCTTTAATTGGTATACTGTCTTCTATGAAGGTCTGTTACAATTCTGCACTAAACTCATCTGGACCCGGGCTTTTTTTGGTTGAGAGACTTTTAATAACCGCTTCTATTTCTTTAGGAGTAATGGGATTTCTTTGGGGGTTTACCTGATGTGGATTTAACTTTGGTGCCATATATCTATCTAGAAAATTGTTCATTTCATTGAGATTTTCCAGTTTTGTTGAACATAAGTTTTTGTAGTAGGATCATCTTTATGTATCCAGTTTGTTAGTTTATGGCTTTTTAATTGGGATTTGAGTCCATTGATGTTAGGAGATATTAAGAGATAGTGATGGTTGTTTCCTGTTATTTTTGTTTTTAGAAGTAGAAATGTTTTTGTGTGTCTCTCTTCTTTTGGGTTTCTTGCAAGAACTTTATTTTCTTGTCTTTTCTAGGGTGTGGTTTCTCGCCTTGTGTTGGAGTGTTCCATCTATTATCCTTTATAGGGTTGAATTTGAGGAAAGATATTGGGTAAATTTGGTTTTGCCATGAAATATCTTGGTTTCTCCATCTATGTTAATTGACAGTTTTGATGGATATAGTGGCCTGGGCTGGCATTTGTGTTCTCTTCAGGTCTGAATGCCATCTGCCCAGGATCTTCTGATTTTCATAGTCTCTGATGAGAAGTCTGGTATAATTCTGATATGTCTGCCTTTATATATTATTTGACATTACTGTTTTTAATATTCTTTGTTTTGTGCATTTGGCTTTTTGACTATTATGTAACTGGAGGAATTTCTTTTCTGGCCCAATCTACTGGGTGTTCTGTAGGCTTCTTGTAAGATTGAGGGCATCTCTTTCTTTAGGTTAGAGAAATTTTCTCCTATAATTTTGTTGAAGATAATTACTGGCCCTTTAAGTTGTGATCAAGTTTAACTTGATCATGATGGATTATTGTTTTGATGTGCTCTTGGATTTGATTTGCCAGAATTTTATTGAGTATTTTTTATATCTATATTCATAAGGGAAATTGGTTTGAAGTTCTCTTTCTTTATTGTGTCTTTGTGTGGTTTAGATATAATAGTAATTGTGGCTTCATAGAAGTAATTCAGTAGCAATCTATTTGTTTCAATTTGGGGGAACAGTTTGGATAGTATTGGTATGAGGTCTTCTATGAAGGTCTGATAGAATTCTGCACTGAATCCATCTAGACATGTGCTCTTTTTGGTTGGGAAAACTTTAATGAATGCTTCCATTTCTTTAGGAGTTATAGGGTTGTTTAAATGGTTTATCTGTTCCTGATTTAAACTCAGTACCTGATATCTGTCTAGAAAATTGTCTATATCCTCCAGATTTTCAAGTGTTGTTGAATATAGGCCTTTGTAGTAGGATCTGATGATTTTTTGAATTTCCTCTGATTCTGTTGTTATATCTCCCTTTTCCTTTTTGATTATGTTAATTTGGACACATTTTCTGTGTCCTCTGGTTAGTCTGGCTAAGCGTTTATTTAACTTGTTGATTTTCTCAAAGAACCAGCTTTTGGTTCTGTTGATTCTTTGTATAGTCCTTTTTGTTTCTACTTGGTTGATTTCAGCTCTGCGTTTTATTATTTCCTGCCTTCTACTCCTTCTGCATGTATTTGCTTCTGTTTGTTCTAGAGCTTTTAGGTGTGCTGTCAAGCTGCTGATATATGATCTCTCCTGTTTGTTTCTGCAGGTACTCAGAGCTATGAGATTTCCTCTTAGCACAGCTTTCACTGTTTCCCATAAGTTTGGGATATTTTACTTTCATTTTCATTAAAATCTAAGAAGTCTTTAATTTCTTTCTTTCTTTCTTTCTTTCTTTCTTTCTTTCTTTCTTTCTTTCTTTCTTTCTTTCTTTCTTTCTTTCTTTCTTTCTTTCTTGACCAGGTTATCATTGAGTAGAGCATTGGTCAACTTCCATTTATAGGTGGACGTTCTTTCATTATTGTTATTGAAGACCAGCTTTAGACCATGATGGTCTGAAAGGACGCATGGGATAATTTCTATTTTTCTGTATCTGTTGAGGCATGTTTTATGACCAATTATGTGGTCAATTTTTGAGAAAGTACCATGAAGTGGTGAGAAGAAGGTATATCCTTTGTTTTAGGATAGAATGTTCTATAAATATCTGTTAAGTCCATTTAGTTCATGACTTCTCTTAGTCTATGTCTCTTTTTAATTTCTCTTTCCATGATCTGTCCATTGATGAGTATTGGGTGTTGAAATCTCCTACTATTATGTGAGGTGCAATGTGTGCTTTGAGTTTTAATAAGGTTTCTTTTATGTATGTAGGTGCCCTTGTATTTGGAGCATAGATATTTAGGTATGAGAGTTCATCTTGGTGGATTTTTCTTGTGATGAATATGAAGCTTTAATAAGGTTTCTTTTATGTATGTAGGTGCCCTTGTATTTGGAGCATAGATATTTAGGTATGAGAGTTCATCTTGGTGGATTTTTGTTGTGATGAATATGAAGTGTCCTTCCTTATCTTTGTTTGATGATTTTTAGTTGAAAATCGATTTTATTTGATATTAGAATGGCTACTCCAGCTTGTTTCTTCAGATCATTTGCTTGGAAAGTTGTTTTCCAGTCTTTTACTCTGAGGTAGTGTCTGTCTTCGTCTCTGAGGTGTGTTTCCTGTAGGTAGCAAAATGTTGGGTCCTCATTGCATTTCTAGTTTGTTAACCTGTGTCTTTTTATTGGAGAATTAAGTCCATTGATGTTGAGAGATAATAAGGAATAGTGATTGTTGCTTCCTGTTATATTCAAGTTTGGATGTGGAATTATTTTAGTTTGCTTGTCTTCTCTTTGTTTTGTTGTAAAATGATTAGTTTTTTGCTTTTTCTAGTGTGTAGCTTGCCTTCTTGTGTTGGGTTTTACCATTTACTATCCTTTGTAGGGCTGGATTTGTAGAAAGATATTGTACATGTTTAAATTTGGTTGTGTCATGGAATATCTTGGCTTTTCATCTATGTTACTTGAGTTTTTTGCTGGATACAGTTACCTGGGATGGCATTTGTGTTCTCTTATGACCTGTGTGACATCTGTCCAGGATCTTCTGGCTTTCACAGTCTTTGTTGAGAAGTCTGGTGTAATTCTTATAGGTCTGCCTTTTCATGTTACTTGAACTTTTCCCCTTACCTTTTTAATATTTTTTCATTGTTTCGTGCATTTGCTGTTTTGACTATTATGTGATAGGAAGGGTTTCTTTTCTGGTCCAATGTATTTGGAGTTCTGTAGGCTTCTTGTGTGTTTATGGGAATCTCTTTCTTTATGTTAGGGAAGTTGTCTTCTATGATTTGGTTGAAGATACTTACTGGTCCTTTGAGTTGGAGTCTTCACTCTCTTCTATAACTTTTATTCTTAGGTTTGAACTTCTCATTGTGTCCTGGATTTCCTGTATGTTTTGGGCCAATAGCTTTTTCTGTTTTACATTATCTTTGACAGTTGTGTCAATGATTTCTGTGGAATCTTCTGCTTCTGGGATTTTTTCTTCTATCTCTTGTATTCTGTTGGTGATGCTTGTATCTACGGCTGCTTGTCTCTTCCTTTGTTTTTCTATATCCAGGGTTGTCTCCCTTTGTGCTTTCTTTATTGCTTCTTTTTCCATTTTTAATTCCTTCACCTGTTTCATTGTGTTTCCTTTAATTCTTTCAGGGATTTTTGTGTTTCCTCTCTATAGGCTTCTTCTTATTTATTTGTGTTTTCCTGAATTTCTCTAAGGGAGTTCTTTATGTCTTTCTTGAAGTCCTCCAGCATCATGATCAAATGTGATTTAAATCTAGATCTTGCTTTTCTGATGTGTTTGAATAGTCAGTATTTGCTTTGGTGGGAGAATTGGTCTGTGATGATGCCATGTAGTCTTGGTTTCTGCTGCTTGGTTCTGCACTTGCCTCTCGCCATCAGGTTGCCTCTGGTGTTACTTTCTTCTGCTATTTGTTACAGTGATTAGACCGCCCTATAGGCCTGTGTGTCAGGAGTGCTGTAGACTTGTTTTCTTGTTTTCTTTCAGCCTATTATGGGAACAGTGTGTTCTGTTTTCAGTCGTTCCTGTCTACTGGTCTTCACGTGTTCCTGTGGACATGTTTTGTGAGTCCACCAGGCAGGTCACTTGGAGCAGAAAAATTGTTCTTACCCCTGGTCTCAGGCCTGAAGTCGCTCCTCAGTGCTGGGTTTAAGCTCTTCATGATGGCAGCAACCAGAAGGGCCTGCCCTGCCTTCTCTCAAGACCCTGTGCACAGGGGGCCCAGATGGCGATAGGCGTTTTCCTCTAGAGTCAGAAATGTGGGCAGAGAGTAATCTCCTCTGGCTTCCCAGGCGTGTCTGCCCCTCTGAAGGATAAAAAATTTTTATATGTGGCATTTTACTAGATACATGAACCAAAATATTTTCAGTTTTAATCTGTAAAAGTATCCTCATGATGTTTATCATTACTAATCAATTTGTAATTATAGAACCAGCTCTTTCAGATAACAAAGCAGAAACTCATTGGAATCCTAAATAGGTATCAATTCTATACTGTGCATAATTTAACATTGCAATAACTATATAATGAAGGACATCTTCCTGCCAAATAGTACTCTATCTTCCAGAAGGTATTAGAGCTCAATCATACAAAAAAAAATGGAATATTTTTTATACTTACCTTGGTTTCCCACCAGATGATAGAAAAAACTTTTAACTTCTACTCATTATATGATACCATTTATAACATTTTGAAAGTTCTAAAGTTTAATTTTCTATTAATAGTTAATGTATTTCCACATTTCCTACTGCCAATAGTCCTGACAATCCTGTATGAGATCAAAAAGAGTTTACATGTAAATGATAATCTCTTTTTCAAATTATGTGTTATCGTTTTATAAATAACAAAATTTATCCTGAAATATATGGAACAAGTTCAGTTTTTTCCATTTGTAAAGCACCTCTTTCTGCATAATCAAAATCTGTTGCTATATTAAGAAATTTGTAAAAATCAAATAGAACCAAGAGAATATCTTACCATTTTGAGTTTTTAACTGAAGCATATGGGATTTGAATGATTAACTTATATTTTTTGATTTACATCCTGTGATTCCTAATATATTGACACTTGTATAAATTATAGGAATTTTAGAAATTTGTAATCCTCTTACTCTTTTTGGGAGAACCCAATTTGTTATTTTTTACAAACTTAACTCACTGTCATCTCTGCTGAGTCTTTTTCTGATAATTGATGAATTTGTTCTTTCACAATCAACTGAGAAAGCCATTTTATATAGGTTTTAATTTTTATCATTAATATGCTAAAAAATTCTAGTATGAGACATTATCTCCTTGCTCAATAATAATTACTGTAGGAAAAAGATTAGAAGGCAAGATAACTAAAATAAAATCAATCTTGGGATCCTATAAACATGCTTTTCTACCAAAGCCCATTCTATTTCAAGTTCAGATGATAATTTTCTTGGACTATGTTGTATGAGTCACCTTGTAATGTTTAAAAAATATTACTTAACTATTGAATAGCCCTTGATTTCAGTGAGGTTGCTTCATGATTCTCTCCATTTAAATTGATGTTGGCTATTGGTTTGCTGTATATTGCTTTTACTATGTTTAGGTATGGGCCTTGAGGGTCTGAGTTTTCTAAGATGTTTAACATGAAGGGGTGCTGAATTTTCAAATACTTTCTCAGAATCTAATGAGATGATCGTGTTTTTTTTCTTTGAGTTTGTTTATATAGTGGGATACATTGATGGATTTCCATGTATTGAACCATCCCTTCATCCTTGGTATGAAGCCTACTTGATCATGATAGATGGTCATTTTGATATGTTCTTGGATTCAGCTTATGAGAATTGTATTGAGTATTTTGCATCATACAAATTGTATGATGGAAAGTACAATTGGTCTGAAATTCTCTTTGTTTGTTGGGTCTTTGTGTTGTTTAGGTATAAGCATAATTGTGGCTTCATAGAAGGTATTCAGTAGTGCTCCTTCTGTTTCTATTTTGTTGAGTAGATTGGACAGTTTTGCTATGAGGTTTGTATTTACTGGCCTTTCTGTTGGGAGTCTTCACTTTCCTCTGTACCTTTTATCATTTGGTTTGATCTTCTCTTTTCTCCTAGATTTTCTGGATGTTTTGGGTTAGAAGCTTTTTCATTTTACATTAATTTTCATTTCTTTAATGGTTGTGTAAATATTTTCTATGGTATCTTCTGCCTCTTAGGTTCTCTCTTCTATCTCTTTTATTCTGTGTGTCATGCTTGCATTTTTGACTTCTGATCTCTTTTCTGGGTATTCTGTCTCCAGGATTGTCTCTCTTTCTGCTTTATTGTTTGTATATCTGTTTTTAGATCTTGGATGGTTTGGTTCAATTCCTTCATCTGCTTGGTTGTTTTTTTGCTGTAATTCTTTAAAGGATTTTTGTTTTTCCTCTTTAAGGGCTTCTATTGTTTATCTGTGTTGTCTCTATTTTTTAAATAAGTCATTTATGCCCTTTTCAAGTCCTCTATCATCATCATGAGATGTGATTTTAAATCCTAATCTTGTTTTTCTGGTTTGACTATCCAGTATTTGCCTGGATAGGAAACCTGGGCTCTGATTATGCCAAGTAGTCTTGGATTCTGTTGCTTAGGTTCCTGTGCTTGCCTATCACCATCAGTGTGGATCTGATTTTAGTTTGTCTTGCTGTCTCTGTCAGTGCCTTGTCCCTCCTCTTAGCCTGTGTCTCCGCATTCCTGTTGATCTGTTTTCTTTCCGGATCTGGTAACAGGAGACGTGTTCCCCTGGCTTTGTGGGCCTAAAGCCTCAGGTGGGTTGCTTGGAGCAGAAGGGTTGGTCTTACCTCTGCTCTCAGATGTGTCAGTGCTCTAGCAACTGGCTTTTAGTTCAGGCTTCAGGGAAGAACCTGGAAAGTGTCCTGACCCTGACTATTCCTCAGTTCCTGTTTCCAGAGGGCACTAGACAGATTACTCTTGGGAGAGAAATGTGAGCATACATCCACAGACACACACACACACACACGCACACACACACACACACACACACACACACACACACACACACACAAACACACACATACAGAGTAAAATATTAGAATGAGGATATTTCTTGTGTAGTTCTCTGAGTTTTATTTTCATTATTTTCTCGTATACTTATATTTTCAGTGAAAGCATAAACATTAAGCAAATTCTTCTTTGATGTGTCTATCTTTGTGCACAGAGGCATCTGAATGGCATACAATTTTTCTTGATACTTTTTAAATTTCAGGCAGCACTTTATTAAATATTTCCATTTTTTATGCTAAGCAAAAAGTTTCTTAAGTTTCTTGTTAATTTTCTTTTTCTTTTTGCTCTTGGAACTCTAGGAACATCATGTTGGGAATGTGATCATAATGTAAATGACAGAAAAGCAGAAAGTCTCTACCAAGATGTAATCTTTCTTAGAAAATATTAACATAAGGAGGGCCCCTTGGAATATCACTGAACATGTTACCACAGAAGAGTAGAAGAATCATATGGTTTTCACTTTTAGAAAAAGAACTTTTGGCAACTAATGGTTTCATCAAGAAGATTAACTAGCCTCTTCCCCAGGGATGAAGCTACTAATTTGTTGTCCAGTGCAGATTGGTAAGCTCTATACTCGGCAAGTTGAATTAATATACTGTTCTCCATGAAAACATACCGATAAAAGCAAATATGTAACAGTAATAATCTCATGAATGCTATCATTAGAGTGTTGTGAAGAGAAATTATCTAGGGATAGTAGCTGTGCAGAATATTATTTTGGATAAATATTTATTAGTGAAATTGGTCTGTAGTTCTCTTTTCTTGTTGATTCTTTGCATGGGTCAGAGTCACTGTGGCTTCATAGAATGATTAATGTTACTTCTGTTTCTGTTTGTAGAATAGTATGAGGAGTGTTGGTATTAGCTCTTTATGGAAGGTTCATAGGTTTCTACACTAAAGACATCTGGACATGGTTTGTTGTTGTTGTTTGAGAGGATTTAATGATTTTTCTATTTGCTTAGAAGATATGGGACTCTGTAGATAATTTTCCTGCTATTGATTTACCTGAACACAAGGTATCTGTCAACCACTTCATCCTGATACTCCAGTCTTATTGAGTGAATGACTATGTAGCAAGATCCAATGATTTTTTTTAATTTCCTTAGTTCAAGTTGTTATGCATACCTTTTAATATTTTATTTCGTTAATTTGGGTACTATTTCTGTGCCCTTAAATTAGTGTGGCAAATGGTTTACGTATATTTCTTTTTACTCGTGGAACCAGCTTTTGGTTTTGTTATATGTTCTCTTTATTTCTAATAGGTTGACTTCTGCACTAAACTTAATTGATTTCTGCTATCTACTCCTCTTGGGTGTGTTTGCTCCCTGCTTTTTTTTTCTAGTGCTTTCAGGTATACTGTTAAATTGCTAGTGTAGGATCTCTCCATTTTTTATTTTTTTATTTTTTAACAAAGGCACATAATGCTATGAATTCTTCTCTTAGCACAGCTTTCATTTTCACATAATTTTGGGTATGTTGTGTCTTGATATTCATTGAACTTTAACAAGTGTTTAATTCCTTTCTTTATTTTCTCCCGGCTGAGTTTTCATTGAGTAGGGAGTTGTTCAGTTTTCATATATATATATGTTGGCTTTCTCTTGTGTTTGTTTTTATTGAAGTTCATTCTCTGTAGTGATCTGATAGGATGCATGGGGCTATTTCAAAGCTTCTTGTATCTCCTGAGGCTTGTTTTGTGACAGATTATATGGCTGATTTTGGAGAAAAAGGTATATATCTTTTTAAAGGTAAAATGTTCTACATGTATCTGTTAAATCCATTTGGTACAGAACTTCTATTAATGTCACTGTGTCTCTGTTTAGTTTCTGCTTCCAGGACCTGTCTATTGTTGAGAGTGGAATGTTCATGTTTTCTACTATTAATATGTGAGGTGAAATGTATGTTTTGAACTTTAGTAAATTTAGTTTTTATAAATATAGGTGCCTTTTGCTTTTTGGGGTACAGATGTTTCCTAAACTGAGACTTCATCTTCTTGAATATATCTGTTGATGAATATAAGTGTCCTTATCCATCTTATTTGATAGCTTTTTGGTTGAAAGTCTATTTTATTGGGTATTAGAATGGCACACCCAGTTATTTCTTGTGACCATTTTATTGGAAAATGTTTTTACTCTTTCTTTGTCACTGAGGTGTTTCTCAAATACATCAAAATGTTGGATAGTGCTTACATAGTCAATCTATTTTTTATGTTTTTTTATTGGAAAATTTTGATAATTGATGTTGAGAGAGATTAAAGATATAAGGTAGTTAGTTCCTGTTATGTTTGTTTTGGGAGCTGGAATTATGTGTATGTGAGTTTCTCCTCCTCTGTTTGTTGTAAAATGATTATTTTCTTGTTTCTTTTCCCTCTGCTGTATATACTCGCTTGTGTTGGAAGTTTCCATATACACTCCTTTGTGGTGCTGAATTAGTAGATAGGCATAGTTTACATTTGGTTTTATCATGGAATATTTTAGATTCGCCATCTATGAAAATGCATGACTGCTATCACCTATGCATGAATGCTGTCTCATATCTGGTCTTTACCTGCTTTGGGGTAGATCAGCATTTCTTTTCCTCTCTCCAAACACTTCACAGTCTGCACAGCTTCTAGGAGTTGGACTGTAACAGTTTGCAAGTATCCCAGGAGATTGTCTACAGCTAGGGCACTGGATCCCCCAGGAGATCTGAAGCAATTCAGGGACACAGGAGGCAGTTTCTACACAGAATCACACAGACCAACTAACACAGGAGATAACCAGATGGTGACTGGCAACTGCAAGATCATAAGCAATAGAAGTCAATATACATTGCTACTCTCAGAAACTATCGCTCCTATCACATAACGCCATGAATACCCCCAATACACCGGAAAAACATGATGTTTACCTAAAACTCTGTCTCATAAAGATAATAAAGACATTTAAGGAGGATATAAATAAGTCACTTAAAGAAATACAGAAGACACAGTTTAACAAGTGGAAGTAATTAGAGTGTAAGTAAGTCCCTGAAATACAGGGTAACACAACCAAATAGATAAAGGAATTGAACAAAGCAGCTCATGACCTAAAAATGGAAACAGAAACAATGAAAAAAATCACAAATAGAGGCAACCCTGGAAATGGGAAACCTAAAAGAAGAGGTCAGAACCTACAGATGCAAACATTATCAAGAGAATATAAGATGTAGAGGAGAGATTCTCAGGCTAGATGAAACCACAGTAGACAAAGAAACTACAAAGCATAAAACAAACAAACAAACAACCTCCTAACCCAAAACATCCCGGGAATCCACAAAAAAATGAAAATACCAAACTGAAGAATAGTAGAAATAGAAGAGAGTGAACAGTCCTTGCTAAATGGGCCAGAAAATATCATCAACAGAATCATAGAAGTTTCTCAACCTAAAGAAAGATATGGTCAAAAATATACAAAAAGCCTACAGAACAACAAATTGATTGGACCAGAAAAGAAAATCCTCCCATCACATACTAATCAAAACACTAAATGCACAGAACAAAGAAAGAATATTAAAAGCTGTAAGGAAAAAGAACTAGTAACATATAAGACAAACCTATCCAAATTATACCTGACTTCTCAAGAGAGAATTTTAAAGCCAGAAGAACCTGGATAAAATTCATGTAGTCCTTAAGAGAACAAAAATGGTTACCCAGATTCCAAAATTCAAATTAAAAATGGGAGAAAGCATATTTTAAATGCAGTGTGAAATTTTGCCTATTTAGAAAAATTGATGGAAATAGGCTGACAATAAAAGATCCATAGCAAGTAACAACCATTAGTACTTGGTACAGTTTATCTAAGGAACTGCCTTTCAAATGGAAAGGCTTCATGCAAATTTGGTATCTGCTGGCTAACCAATATAAAACAACACAATTGTAGTCACAGAGACTTCCTTATATTCTCGTCACTCTTGTGGTTCATTGCTCTCCAGCTGAATAAGGTTATGTATTGCTCCCCTTAGTTGAGTGTTTATATACAAACTTTAGATATTTTGAGAGTGAGGTATCCAAGAAGAGGCATCCAGGTCATTCAGTTCAATACTCTATTTCCTATGCCTAAAGTATGTATAATAGTATCTTATTGTTGGTCTGGAAAGGTAATCAGTAGCAACTGTGAGCCAATGTAGTCTGGGAGTCTAGGGAGTGATTTGACTCTATTGAACGACTTTAAGAAGTGTTTTTAAGGACAGATAATATTCTTTTGCCATGTATTTTTGGTGGCTTTTGTGTGAGTAGTTCTCTCTCTCTCTCCCTCTCTCTCTCATTCGCCCCCATCCTTCTCACAGTTTATATTGTATGTAATGTTAGATAAATGTAAATTAATGTTTTATCATGGGTTTAAAATTTTGTGTAGTGTTATTGTTGAGCCCTGCCTTGTCAACAGTAGTTTACATAAACATGCATTTTTATTTTGACTCTCTGCTTTTCCTAACCACTCTATATATCTTAATGTCTGTGAGTCTCACAATCCAGAGAGTGAAGAACATTTTAAAATTTCTTTATTGTTTATTTCTTTAACTAATTGTATATTTATTATTTAAAACTAACATTTTTTCAGTACTCACTGCTTTTTAAATACTGTACCTCCTTTCAAAATGGCTCTTAATCAAAAAGCTATGGAAGTTAAACCATTTTAACACCTTTCAACATTCATTACGTATTATGATAAAAATATTTCTGTTAGTATATGATTGACTATATTAGAAATTATGTTTTAGGTTTAGAGAACAAAAAGATAAAAGTAAGTATAAGAAAAAAGGAAGGTCAAAATACGGATTCTTCAATAATAGCATATCTTATATTCCTTATTATAAAACAAAACAAATTAAAGAGAGAAACAAGAAAGAGAATAATGTGAAGAGTCCACGCATATGAATGTGATCTATTCACCTGAAACAGTTGTTATCCCACCCTAAAGCCTTCTTTCATTTTGTGTTTCCAGTAATTGTACAACATTAAAATTTTAAGTAATAAGTACTTTTTGACACTGAAATCCCAATGGTTTCTGAGATTGTAAGTGGTATGCTGTGATAACTACATAATGATTATGTTTAAAAGCACAAGCAAGACACTTAACTCTGGTCTCAGAAACCATTATTTCCTTATGGAATACGGGTGTTTTCCAAATCCCTATGTTCTCAAATTGATTCTCCATTTTCTGTTTTATATTAATAGAAAAACAATGAACTGAAAAACAAATATTATGTTGCCACTCAATAACCTAAAAAGCTCAAAAGTATATTTGTCATTGTTGATCAACATTTGTCCTTTAATTACTACTTTGTGAATTAAGAACACGAGGAAAAAAGGGCAAAAACTATGTTTCTGAGCAAATAATTATCTTAGTCTTCACATATTTTATATTTATTTGTCAATATTTGATCAAATATCTTTTGCTCTTTCTATTTCTCATGAAAAACCTACTATTTCTTAGATTTTAAGAGTATGGATAATGTACTATTTTTCTTCATTTATTTAGTGTTGTAATGACTTTTTATGTTGTATTGAGGTGTGTCAGTGTATTTTTAATGTTTAACTATGTACTGGTCAGAGTTACATACTGGAAGAATTTTTAGTATTATAATATTTTGCTCATCACAAATTGTATATAATTAATTATTCATCCTTTACACCTGCCTATAAATAATGTTCAGGCAGCTCTCATTCTAAAGGCAATCCTATAAGTTGGATTAAATATTGCCTGGCTAATGATTTGTTCAGACTGAAATATTCCTTTTGTATGATAAAGAGTTAATGATAGAACTGAGGCAATAAGGGCAAGGACAAGAGTTCAGTAGAGAGAGAGAGGTAGGGAATGAGGGGTGATTCAAGAGCTGCAGCAGATGGGGGAGGATGTGAAGGGAAGCAGAAAAATTGGTAAGCAGGTGATGAGAACAATTGAGGGAAAACAGGATGGCAGAAGTTGAAAATACTTTTATTTTGCCATATTAAAAAATTTAAAAAATATTCTCAAAGAACCAACTCTTAGTTTCACTAGTTTTTTTTTTTTTTTTTTCTATTTTATTTATTAATTTGTGGCATGAGTTAGATTATTCCCTGTCTTCTACACTGTTATTTCATTTTTGTTCTACAGCTTTTTAGGTATGCTACTAAATTACTAATGTTTGTGTCTTTATTTTTTACTCAGTTGTAAAGGATTTTTTATTGGATATTTTTATTTACATTTCAAATTTTATCCACTTTCCCAGTTTCCCATCCACAAACTCCCTATTACATCCCCCTCCCCTATCTTCTCTGATGGTGTTTCCCCAGTCATTCACCCAACCCTTCCCACCTCCCTGTTCTGACATTCTTCTACACTAGGGTTCCAGCCTTAGCAGGACCAAGGGCCACTATGATACCTATGGCCAGGACACAGAAGTTCCCCCAGATCCTTATTTAAAGCCAGTTTGTCTCAGTCAATCTATAATATTATTCTTCCATAGACCCTTATGATAAGCATTTATTTACCTCAAATTCAAGCCTGTTTTTTAAGTTAATCTGTATAACCTTTCTTTTATCGAAGATATCACTTATACTTTATAGATGTTCCAATGTAATTATTTCTTAACCTTTGTTGTCAACATAGTATTGATTTAGTAATTACCAGGAGACTTTTTATAAACTGTGATGTGCTTAAATATGCAGAGAGAGAGAGAGAGAGAGAGAGAGAGAGAGAGAGAGAGAGAGAGAGACCACCCCAGTACCTTCTACCTTACTTTTGAAGTTTAAAACTACACAGGCTTCTGAGTTGTGCTGAATCAGACTTCTTGTCCCTCAAAAAACTGAAAGTCTTCTGACTGTGGTGTGTGCATATAACCACATTTATCATATATAAAAGAAATGGTGGAATATATATATATATATATATATATATATATATATAGTGAAATCAAGATCAAATAGGACACTAATCCTCAGTGAAATAGGAAAACAGTAATAAATCCTCAATGAAAAAAGAAGCAAAATGTAATCCTATCATATAAACAAACTGACAAAAAACACTACACTGCATTGTATCAAATGCAGCAATGGGTTTTAGTAAAATCCAGCCTCTTTATAATAAAATTGCTTTATTGTGAGTACTCCCAGGGTTAATTTTGACTTACTTCTTGCTTGTGATTAATCATGAATAAGTCTGCCCATGTCTATCTTTGTTTTTTGTTTTGTTTTATTTTTAAATTAAGATGTGTTATACCCTGTCAAGTTCTTCTGCATATTGCATCCATCCTTGAGAGTGTTCAAGCTTGAAGAAAGAACTTTAGTAAAACATAGATACCGTTATGAGTATAAACTCTCCATATAAGCATTTTTGATCATTGTTTTCTTCCTGGAATTGGTCGTACTTTCTGTTGCTTGCCTTTAGAAGTCACTGAGAATGGAAACTAACTTCTCTAACATAGTATTCACCAGCCCTCTTTTCACTCCTAAAAAGAAAATGCTTGAGCAGAGCTAGCAGAAACACTGCCCAAAATACAGGTTAATGATATTAAAACTTCATAGAGGTCTTCATGATTTATTTAAATCACAGGTGTGATTTTTAAGATTGGAGTACCAAATTTGGTCAAAAATGCAGGATTAGGGCCATAAACAAATTCTAGACATAGAAACCAGACAAGAGATGCAGGCATGGAAAACATTAATCAACATAGATAGCTATGTGGTGGCTCGTGATGCAATTTGAGATATTAGTGGTAGCCAGACCTTTTCCTTACTTAAATGCACCACCCACTTTCCAAGTGCCATAGTCCTCCCATCCCTAAAGCAAAGAAGCTGAGTGAGCATGAATGTGGCTCAGTTTCTACATCCCTCACTGAGAAAGGTCAAAATAAGTAGACTTACAGATGAAACAATGAGGGGTTGAATTCAATTTACAAGTAATAGGATAGAAATTAGATGAGCTTTTAAATCAGAATAAATATTTTTATCTACAAGTCTAAGGCATCATCATGTGCTGAGACTGCAGGACTTCAATAAAGGGGTGGTGAATAAGTCTATAATTATTTTTTTCACCTACAGAAAGAACAATCACCTCAGATTGGAGCCCATAGAAATGTTAAATCAGAAATGATTTAAAGAGGTTTTGTAGCATTTCAAATGTATTCAACTTATATAAAACAGAAAACATAAAAGACTTGAAAAGAATTAAAATCAGCTATCTTAGAAGTTGGGCTCACCTTCAGTGGCTGACATAGTGGAAAGAAAGAGGCTTCAGCTATGGGGCCAACATAATAGGGAAGATGTTAATTTGTTCAAGTATCCAGTTGTTATATGAAGATGAGATGTAGAAATATAGATTATGTTTAATTATTTCACCTTAGAGCATTGTCATACATCACCTTTAAATGCTTCAGGCAAGATTGAAAGCAACTGGAAAAAATAATCTCAAATAACAACAAAAGTAATTCAAAAGGAATAGATTAATATTTTTATTTTTTTTTTGTAATTTATTCTTCATGAGCAATACTGGATTCCACGCTAGATGGATTTTAGTTTAGTGTTTAGTTTATGAGAATACTAGTTATATTCTCTGTATCAATTTCCATCTATTAATTTAGATCTTAGAGCAGTGGCTTTATCCACAATATTCAGGAACACGCCCTAAAATTAAGTTATTGTTGTGTCATAATTTCTCTATTGATTACAAAAAAGTAGGTACTATTTACTAAGTATATATTGTGTAGATATTATTGAAAAATTTGCATCAATGTGATAGAATTTATTATTGCTGATGAATTGAAACTTCTTGATATATTCCTGATTAACTAGTTATACTTACAATCATTCCCTAATATCACAGTCAAGTATGTATTATGTTAAATATTATTGATGGATAACCTTTTGTGTACTATTGAAAAAGGTTGTTTTTCTATTATTCAAATGTTAACTTGTACAATCAGAGTGCCTTGTACTATGTGTGAACTTTGATATTATTATTTTTATAAACAGTCCCTGTCTCAGTGTGTGTGTGGGTGTGGGTGTGTGTGGGTGTATTTAAATTCTGAACAAAATTGAACATATGCTTTTTTACAAATACCTA
This sequence comes from Rattus rattus, assembly GCF_011064425.1. Lineage (NCBI taxonomy): Eukaryota > Metazoa > Chordata > Mammalia > Rodentia > Muridae > Rattus > Rattus rattus. Next base: position 75,693,938 of record NC_046161.1, on the reverse strand, counting down.
AAAAGTACAGTTGCCAAATTACCTCTCAGTATCTACCCAGTGTTAAGAATTAATCTTTGTCTTGTTTTCTGTCATTCAGATGTGATTACATGTTTGTAGTATACATTGAGTATTAGACACAACAGAACTAAAGGAGAATGGAGGTTTTATTTTTCTGTTTGTTTTGTTTTGTGTGTCTGG
>NC_046161.1:75670200-75693658 GCF_011064425.1 Rattus rattus | reverse complement strand
TATTTCCATTTTTAATTCCTTCAACTGTTTGATTGTGTTTTCCTGGAATTCTTTCAGGGATTTTTGCGATTCCTCTCTGTAGGCTTCTACTTGTTCTCTAAGGGAGTTCTTCACGTCTTTCTTGAAGTCCTCCAGCATCATGATCAAATATGATTTTGAAACTAAATCTTGCTTTTCTGGTGTGTTTGGATATTCCATGTTTGATTTTGTGGGAGAATTGGGCTCCGATGATGCCATGTAGTCTTGGTTTCTGTTGCTTGTGTTCCTGTGCTTGCCTCTCGCCATCAGATTATCTCTAGTGTTACTTTGTTCTGCTAATTCTGACAGTGGCTAGACTGTCGTATAAGCCTGTGTGTCAGGAGTGCTGTAGACCTGTTTTACTGTTTTCTTTCAGCCAGTTATGGGGACAGAGTGTTCTGCTTTCGTGTGTGTAGTTTTGTCCCTCTACAGGTCTTCAGCTGTTCCTGTGGGCCTGTGTCTTGAGTTCACCAGGCAGGTCACTTGTAGCAGAAAAGTTGGTCACCTGTGGTCCCGAGGCTTGCCCAAGTGCTGGGTGCTGCCCACGGGCTCTGCAGTGGCAGCAACTGGGAAGATCTCGCTGCTGGCTCTTCCGGGAGCTCATCCTCCATGCACCAGGGTTCCAGATGGCCTCGGTGTTTTCCTCTGAATCAGTGCAATGTGCAGAGAGCAGTTTCTTCTGTTTTGGGAGTGTTCGCCTCTCTGAAGGTTTAGCTCTCCCATGGAATTTGGGTGCAGAGAAACTGTTTATCCGGTCTGTTTCCTTCTAGGTTCCGGTGGAGTCTCCAGGCAGAGCTCCTGCTCTACTGCCCCTCTCCCACGGGAGCCCAGGGGGCCTTTATACAGTTTCCTCTTGGAAGGGGATGTGGGCAGGGTTGGGCAGTGTTGGTGGTCTCTTCCGCTCTGCAGCCTCAGGAGTGCCCACCTGACCAGGCGGTAAGGTCTGTCTCCCACGGGCTCTCGAGAGTTCATCTTGGTGGATTTTTCCTTTGATGAATATGGAGTGTTCTTCCTTATCTTTTTTGATGACTTTTAGTTGAAAATTGATTTTATTTGATATTAGAATGGCTACTCCAGCTTGTTTCTTCAGATCATTTGCTTGGAAATTTGTTTTCCAGCCTTTTACTCTGAGGTAGTGTCTGTCTTCGTCTCTGAGGTGTGTTTCCTGTAGGTAGCAAAATGTTGGGTCCTCATTGCATTTCTAGTTTGTTAACCTGTGTCTTTTATTGGAGAATTATGTCCCATTGTTGTTGAGAGATACAGGAATAGTGATTGTTGCTTCCTGTTATATTCAAGTTTGGATCAACTGGAATTTATTTGCTTGTCTTCTTTTGTTGTAAAACTGATTAGTTTTTTGGTTTTTTAGTGTGTAGCTTGCCTTCTTGTGTTGGGTTTTACCATTTACTCATCCTTTGTAGGGCTGGATTTGTGAAAGATATTGTACATGTTTAAATTTGGTTGTGTCATGGAATATCTTGGCTTTTCATCTATGTTACTGAGTTTTTTGCTGGATACAGTTTTTCCTGGGATGGCATTTGTGTTCTCTTTGTGACCTGTGTGACATCTGTCAGGATCTTCTCTTTCACAGTCTCTGTTGAGAAGTCTGTGTAATTCTGATAGGTCTGCCTTTTCATGTTTACTGACCTTTTCCCTTACCTTTTTGTATTTTTTCATTGTTTTTGCATTTGCTGTTTTGGCTAATGTGATGGAGAGGTTTCTTTTCTGGTCCAATCTATTTGGAGTTCTGTGAGGCAATTGTATGTTTATGGGAATCTCTTTCTTTATGTTAGGGAAGTTGTCTTCTATGATTTGGTTGAAGATACTTACTGGTCCTTTGAGTTGGAGTCTTCACTCTCTTCTATAACTTTTATCCTTAGGTTTGAACTTCTCATTGTGTCCTGGATTTCCTGTATGTTTTGGGCCAGTAGCTTTTACTGTTTTACATTATCTTTGACAGTTGTGTCAATGATTTCTGTGGAATCTTCTGCTCCTGGGATTTTTTCTTCTATCTCTTGTATTCTGTTGGTGATGCTTGTATTTACGGCTGCTTTTCTCTTCCTTTGTTTTTCTATATCCAGGGTTTTCTCCCTTTGTGCTTTCTTTATTGCTTCTTTTTCCATTTTTAATTCCTTCACCTGTTTCATTGTGTTTCCTTTAATTCTTTCAGGGATTTTGTGTTTCCTCTCTATAGCTTCTTCTTATTTTATTTGTGTTTTCCTTAATTTCTCTAAGGGAGTTCTTTATGTCTTTCTTGAAGTCCTCCACATCATGATCAATGTGATTTAAATCTAGATCTTGCTTTCTGATGTGTTTGAATAGTCAGTATTTGCTTTGGTGGGAGGATCTGGGCTGTGATGATGCCATGTAGTCTTGGTTTCTGCTGCTTGGTCCTGCACTTGCCTCTGCCATCAGGGTTGCCTCTGGTGTTACATTCTTCTCCTATTTGTTACAGTGATTAGACGCCCTTATAGGCCTGTGTGTGTCAGAGTGCTGTGGACTTGTTTTCCTATTTTCTTTCATTTATGGAACAGTGTGTTCTGTTTTTCAGGTGGGGAATTTCCTGTCTGCACTGTTTCACGTGTTCCTGTGGGATGTGTGTGTCATTGAGTCCACCAGGTGGTCACTTGACAGAAAAATTGTTCTTACCCTGGTCTCCAGGCCCAAGTTAAGCTCCTCAGTGCTGGGTTTAGCTCTTCATGATGGCAGCAACCAGAAGGGCCTGCCTGCCTTCTCCTCAAGACCCTGCACAGGGGCCCAGATAGCCATGGCGTTCCTCAGAGTCAGAAATGTGGGCAGAGAGTAATCTCCTCTGGCTTCCAGGCGTGGTTCCCCTCTGAAGGATAAAAATATTTTTTATATGTGGCATTTACTAGATACATGAACCAAAATATTTTCAGTTTTAATCTGTAAAAATATCCTCATGATGTGTATCATTACTAATCAATTTGTAATTATAGAACCAACTCTTTCAGATAACAAAGCAGAAACTCATTGGAATCCTGAATGTAGGTATCAATTCTATACTTTGCATAATTTAACATTGTAACAATAACTATATAATGAAGGACATCTTCTGCCAACTAGTACTCTATCTTCCAGAAGGTATTAGAGCTCAATCATACAAAAAAAAATGGAATATTTTTATACTTACCTTGGTTTCCCACCAGATGATAGAAAAACTTTTAATTTCTACTCATTATATGATACCATTATAACATTTTGAAAGTTCTAAAGTTTAATTTTCTATTAATAGTTAATGTATTTCCACATTTCCTACTGCCAATAGTCCTGACAATCCTGTATGAGATCAAAAAGAGTTTACATGTAAATGATAATCTCTTTTTCAAATTATGTGTTATCGTTTTATAAATAACAAAATTTATCCTGAAATATATGGAACAAGTTCAGTTTTTTCCATTTGTAAAGCACCTCTTTCTGCATAATCAAAATCTGTTGCTATATTAAGAAATTTGTAAAAATCAAATAGAACCAAGAGAATATCTTACCATTTTGAGTTTTTAACTGAAGCATATGGGCTTTGAATGATTAACTTATATTTTTTGATTTACATCCTGTGATTCCTAATTTGACACTTGTGTATAAATTATAGGAATTTTTAAAATTTGTAATCCTCTTACTCTTTGGGATTTTTGTTATTTTTTACAAACTGAACTCTGTCATCTCTGCTGATTCTTTTTTAAATTTAATTTGTTCTTTCACAATCAACTCGAAATACATTTTATATAGGTTTTAATTTTTATCATTAATATGTTAAAAAATTCTAGTATGAGATATTATCTCCTTGCTCAATAATAATTACTGTAGGAAAAAGATTAGAAGGCAAGATAACTAAAATAAAATCAATCTTGGGATCCTATAAACATATTTTTCTACCAAAGCCCATTCTATTTCAACTTCAGATGATAATTTTCTTGGACTATGTAGTATGAGTCACCTTGTAATGTTTAAAAAATATTACTTAACTATTGAATAGCGCTTGATTTCAGTGAGGTTGCTTCATGGTTCTCTCCATTTAAATTGATGTTGGCTCTTGGTTTGCTGTATATTGCTTTTACTATGTTTAGGTATGGGCCTTGAGGGTCTGAGTTTTCTAAGATGTTTAACATGAAGGGGTGCTGAATTTTCAAATACTTTCTCAGAATCTAATGAGATGATGTTGGTTTTTTTTTCTTTTGAGTTTGTTTTATAGTGGATACAATGGATGGATTTCCATGTGATGAACCATCCTTCATCCAGTATGAAGCCTACTTGATCATAATAGATGGTCATTTTGATATGTTCTTGGATTCAGCTTGTGAGAATTTTATTGAGTATTTTGCATCATACAAATTGTATGATGGAAAGTACAATTGGTCTGAAATTCTCTTTGTTTGTTGGGTCTCTGTGTTGTTTAGGTATACGCATAATTGTGGCTTCATAGAAGGTATTCAGTAGTTCTCCTTCTGTTTCATTTTGTTGAGTAGATTGGACAGTATTGCTATGAGGTCTGTATTTACTGGCCTTTCTGTTGGGAGTCTTCACTCTCCTCTATACCTTTTATCATTTGGTTTGATCTTCTCTTTTCTCCTAGATTTTTCTGGATGTTTTGGGTTAGAAGCTTTCTCATTTTACATTAATATTAATTTCTTTAATGGTTGGGTAAATATTTTCTATCTTCTGCCCCTTAGGTTCTCTCTTCTATCTCTTTAATTCTGTGTGTGATGCTTGCATTTTTGACTTCTGATCTCTTTTCTGGGTATTCTGTCTCCAGGGTTGTCTCTCTTTCTGCTTTATTGTTTGTATATCTGTTTTTAGATCTTGGATGGTTTGGTTCAATTCCTTCATCTGCTTGTTTTTTTTGTTTTTTTTTTTGCTGTAATTCTTTAAAGGATTTTTGTTTTTCCTCTTTAAGGGCTTCTATTGTTTATCTGTGGTCCTCTATTTTTTTAAATAAATCATTTATGCCCTTTTCAAAGTCCTCTATCATCATCTTGTGATGTGATTTTAATTCCAAATCTTGTTTTTCTGGTTTGACTATCCAGTATTTGCCTGGATAGGAAACCTGGACTCTGATTATGCCAAGTAGTGTTGGATTATGTTGCTTAGGTTCCTGTGCTTGCCTATCACCATCAGGGTGGATCTGGTTTTAGTTTGTCTTGCTGTCTCTGTCAGTGCCTTGTCCCTCCTCTTAGCCTGTGTCTCTGCATTCCTGTTGATCTGTTTTCTTTCAGCGGATCTGGTAACAGAGACCTGTTCCCTTGCTTTGTGGGCCCTAAAGTCTCCAGGTGGGTTGCTTGGAGCAGAAGAGTTGGTCTTACCTCTGCTCTCAGATGTGTCAGTGCTCCTGGCAACTGGCTTTTAGTTCGGGCTTCAGGAAGAACCTGGAAGTGTCCTGCCCCTGACTACTCCTCAGTTCCTGTTTCCAGAGGGCACTAGACAGATTCCTCTTGGGACAGAAATGTGAGCATACATCCACAGACACACACACACACACGCACACACACACACACACACACACACACACACAGAGTAAAATGTTAGAATGAGGATATTTCTTGTGTAGTTCTCTTAGTTTTATTTTCATTATTTTCTCGTATACTTATATTTTCAGTGAAAGCATAAACATTAAGCAAATTCTTCTTTGATGTGTCTATCTTTGTGCACAGAGGCATCTGAATGGCATACAATTTTTCTTGATACTTTTTAAATTTCAGGCAGCACTTTATTAAATATTTCCATTTTTATGCTAAGCAAAGTTCTTAAGTTTCTTGTTAATTTTCTTTCTCTTTTTTGTTCTTGGAACTCTAGGAACATCATGTTAGGGAATGTGATCATAATGTAAATGACAGAAAAGCAGAAAGTCTACCAAGATGTAATCTTTCTTAGAAAATATTAACATAAGGAGGACCCCTTGGAATATCACTGAACATGTTACCACAGAAGATAGAAAGAATCATATGGTTTTCACTTTATAGAAAAAAGAACTTTTTGGCAACTAATGATTTCATCAAGAAGATTAACTAGCCTTTTCCCCAGGGATGAAGCTACTAATTTGTTGTCCAGTGCAGATTGGTAAGTTCTATACTCGGCAAGTTGAATTAATATACTGTTCTCCATGAAAACATATCGATAAAAGCAAATATGTAACAGTAATAATCTCATGAATGCTATCAGTTAGAGTGTTGTGAAGAGAAATTATCTAGGGATAGTAGCTGTGCAGAATTTATTATTTTGGATCAATATTTATTAGTGAAATTGGTCTGTAGTTCTCTTTTCTTGTTGATTCTTTGCATGGATCAGAGTCACCTTGGCTTCATAGAATGATTAATGTTAACTCCTGTTTCTCTTTGTAGAATAGTGTGAGGAGTGTTGGTATTAGCTCTTTATGGAAGGTTCATAGGTTTCTACACTAAAGACATCTGGACATGGTTTGTTGTTGTTGTTGTTGTTGTTGTTTGAGAGGATTTAATGATTTTTCTATTTGCTTAGAAGATATGGGACTCTGTAGATAATTTTCCTGCTATTGATTTACCTGAACACAAGGTATCTGTCAACCACTTCATCCTGATACTCCAGTTTTATTGAGTGAATGACTATGTAGCAAGATCCAATGATTTTTTTTTTAATTTCCTTAGTTCAAGTTGTTATGCATACCTTTTAATATTTGATTTCGTTAATTTGGGTACTATTTCTGTGCCCTTAAATTAGTGTGGCAAATGGTTTATGTATATTTCTTTTTTATCGTGGAACCAGCTTTTGGTTTTGTTATATGTTCCCTTTATTTCTAATAGGTTGACTTCTGCACTAAACTTGATTGATTTCTGCTATCTACTCCTCTTGGGTGTGTTTGCTCCCTGCTTTTTTTTTTCTAGTGCTTTCAGGTATACTGTTAAATTGCTAGTATAGGATCTCTCCATTTTTTTATTATTTTATTTTTTAACAAGGGCACATAGTGCTATGAATTCTTCTCTTAGCACAGCTTTCATTTTCACATAATTTGGGGTATGTTGTGTCTTGATATTCATTGAACTTTAACAAGTGTTTAATTCCTTTCTTTATTTCCTCCCTGGCTGAGTTTCCGTTGAGTAGGGAGTTGTTCAGTTTTCACATATATGTTGGTTTTCTTTTGTGTTTGTTTTTATTGAAGTTCAATCTCTGTAGTGATCTGATAGGATGCATGGGCGATTTCAAATCTTCTTGTATCTCCTGAGGCTTGTTTTGTGACAGATTTATGGTTGATTTTGGAGAAAAAGGTATATATCTTTTTAAAGGTAAAATGTTCTACATGTATCTGTTAAATCCATTTGGTACAGAACTTCTATTAATGTCACTGTGTCTCTGTTAATTTCTGCTTCCAGGACCTGTCTATTGTTGAGAGTGGAATGTTCATGTTTCCTACTATTAATATGTGAGGTAAAATGTATGTTTTGAACTTTAGTAAATTTAGTTTTATAAATGTTGGTGCCTTTGCTTTTGGGGTACAGATGTTCCAAATTGAGACTTCTTCTTCATGAATATATCTGTTGATGAATATAAAGTGTCCTTATCCATCTTATTTGATAGCTTTTGGTTGAAAGTCTATTTTATTGGGTATTAGAATGGCAACACCCAGTTATTTCTTGTGACCATTTTATTGGAAAAGCGTTTTACTCTTTCTTTGTCACTGAGGTGTTTCAAATACATCAAAATGGATAGTGCTTACATAGTCAATTTTTTTTTGTTTTTTTTATTGGAAAATTTTGATAATTGATGTTGAGAGAGATTAAAGATATAAGGTAGTTAGTTTCTGTTATGTTTGTTTTGGGAGCTGGAATTATGTGTATGTGAGTTTCTCCTCCTCTGTTTGTTGTAAAATGATTATTTTCTTGTTTTTTTTCCCTCTGCTGTATATACTCGCTTGTGTTGGAAGTTTCCATATACAATCCTCTGTGGTGCTGAATTAGTAGATAGGCATAGTTTACATTTGGTTTTATCATGGAATATTTTAGACCGCCATCTATAAAATGCATGACTGCTATCACCTGTATGCGTGAATGCTGTCTCATATCTGGTCTTTTACCTGCTTTGGGGTAGATCAGCATTTCTTTTCCTCTCTCAAACACTTCACAGTCTGCACAGCTTCTAGGAGTTGGACTGTAACAGTTTGCAAGTATCCCAGGAGATTGTCTACAGCTAGGGCACTGGATCCCCCAGAAGATCTGAAGCAATTCAGGGACACAGGAGGCAGTTTCTACACAGAATCACACAGACCAACTAACACAGGAGATAACCAGATGGTGACTGGCAACTGCAAGATCATAAGCAATAGAAGTCAATATACATTGCCACTCTCAGAAACTATCTCTCCTATCACATAACGCCATGAATACTCCCAATACACCGGAAAAACATGATGTTTACCTAAAACTCTGTCTCATAAAGATAATAAATACATTTAAGGAGGATATAGATAAGTCACTTAAAGAAATACAGAAGACACAGTTTAATAAGTGGAAGTAATTAGAGGGTAAGTAAGTCCCTGAAATACAGGGTAACACAACCAAATAGATAAAGAAATTGAACAAAGCAGCTCATGACCAAAAAATGGAAACAGAAACAATGAGAAAAATCACAAATAGAGGCAATCCTGGAAATGGGAAACCTAAAAGAAGAGGTCAGAACCTACAGATGCAAACATTATCAAGAGAATATAAGATGTAGAAGAGAGATTCTCAGGCTAGATGAAACCACAGTAGACAAAGAAACTACAAAGCATAAAACAAACAAACAAACAACCTCTAACCCAAAACATCCCGGGAATCACAAAAATGAAAAAGACCAAACTGAAGAATAGTAGAAATAGAAGAGAGGAACAGTCCTTGCTAAATGGGCCAGAAAATATCATCAACAGAATCATAGAAGTTTCTCAACCTAAAGAGATATGGTCAAAAATATACAAAAAATACAGAACAACAAAATTGATTGGACCAGAAAGAAAATCCTCCCATCACATACTAATCAAAACACTAAATGCACAGAACAAAGAAAGAATATTAAAAGCTGTAAGGAAAAAGAACTAGTAACATATAAGACAAACCTATCCAAATTATACCTGACTTCTCAAGAGAGAATTTTAAAGCCAGAAGAACCTGGATAAAATTCATGTAGTCCTTAAGAGAACAAAAATGGTTACCCAGATTCCTATAAATTCCAACTAAAAATGGAAGAAAGCATATTTTAAATGCAGTGTGATTTTGCCTATTTAAAAAATTGATGGATGGGGTTGGGGATTTAGCTCAGTGGTAGAGCGCTTGCCTAGGAAGCGCAAGGCCCTGGGTTCTATCCCCAGCTCCGAAAAAAAAGAACAAAAAAAAATGTTTAAAAAATTGATGGAAATAGGCTAGACAATAAGATCCATAGCAGTAACAGCCATTAGTACTTAGTACAGTTTATACTCTGAGGCAGGAACTACCTTTCAATGGGAAAGGCTTCATGCAAATTTGGTATCTGCTGGCTAACCAATAACAAAGGCAACACAATTATAGTCATAGAGACATCCTTATATTCTCCTCACTCTTGTGGTTCATTGCTCTCCAGCTGAATAAGGTTATGTATTGCTCCCCTTAGTTGAGTGTTTATATACAAACTTTAGATATTTTGAGAATGAGGTATCCAAGAAGAGGCATCCAGGCCATTCAGTTCAATACTCTATTTCCTATGCCTAAAGTATGTATAATAGTGTCTTATTGTTGTTCTGGAAAGGTAATCAGTAGCAACTGTGAGCCAATGTAGTCTGGGAGTCTAGGGAGTGATTTGACTCTATTGAACGACTTTAAGAAGTGTTTTTAAGGACAGATAATATTCTTTTGCCATGTATTTTATGGCTTTTGTGTGAGTAGTTTCTCTCTCTCTCTCTCTCTCCCTCTCTCTCTCTCTCATTCGCCCCTATCCTTCTCTCACAGTTTATATTGTATGTAATGTTAGATAAATGTAAATTAATGTTTTATCATGGGTTTAAAATTTTGTGTAGTGTTATTGTTGAGCCCTGCCTTGTCAACAGTAGTTTACATAAACATGCATTTTTATTTTGACTCTCTGCTTTTCCTAACCCTCTATATATCTTAATGTCTGTGAGTCTCACAATCCAAGAGAGTGAAGAACATTTAAAATTTTCTTCTATTGTTTATTTCTTAACTAATTGTATATTTATTATTTCAACTAACATTTTCTTCAGTACTCACTGCTTTAAATACTGTACCTCCTTTCAAAATGCTCTTAATCAAAAGCTATGGAAGTTAAACCATTTTAATTTCAAATTCATTACGACATGATAAAAATATTTCTGTTAGTATATGATTGACTATATTAGAAATTATGTTTTAGGTTTAGAGAACAAAAAGATAAAAGTAAGTATAAGAAAAAGGAAGGTCAAAATGTGGATTCTTCAATAATAGCATATTCTATATTCCCATATTATAAAAACAAAACAAATTAAGAGAGAAACAAAGAAAGAGAATAATGTGAAGTGTCCATGCATATGAATGTGATCCTATTCACCTGAAACAGTTGTTATCCCACCTAAAGCCTTCTTTTCATTTTGTGTTTCCAGTAATTGTACAACATTAAAATTTTAAGTAATAAGTACTTTTTGACACTGAAATCCCAATGGTTTTCTGAGATTGTAAGTGCTGTGATAACTACATAATGATTATGTTTAAAAGCACAAGCAAGACACTTAACTCTGGTCTCAGAAACCATTATTTCCTTATGGAATACGGGTGTTTTCCAAATCCCTATGTTCTCAAATTGATTCTCCATTTTCTGTTTATATTAATAGAAAAACAATGAACTGAAAACAAATATTATGTTGCCACCCCAGTAACCTAAAAGCTCAAAAATTATGTTGTCATTGGTGATCAACATTTGTCCTTTGAGGTACTACTGTGAATTAAGAACACGAGGAAAAGGAGCAAAAAACTATGTTTCTGAGCAAATAATTGCTCTTAGTCTTCACATATTTTATATTTATTTGTCAATATTTGATCAAATATCTTTTGCTTTCTATTTCTCATGAAAAACCTACTATTTCTTAGATTTTAAGAGTATGGATAATGTACTATTTTTCTTCATTTATTTAGTGTTATAATGACTTTTTATGTTGTATTGAGGTGTGTCAGTGTATTTTTAATGTTTAACTATGTACTGGTCAAGAGTTACATGCTGGAAGAATTTTAGTATTGTAATATTTTTGCTCATCACAAATTGTATATAATTAATTATTCGTCCTTTTACACCTGCCTGTAAATAATGTTCAGGCAGCTCTCATTACCTAAAGGCAATCCTATAAGTTGGATTAAATATTGCCTGGCTAATGATTTGTTCAGACTGAAATATTCCTTTTGTATGATAAAGAGTTAATGATGGAACTGAGGAAATAAGGGCAAGGACAAGAGTTCAGTAGAGAGAGAGAGAGAGGAGAGTAGGAGATGGAGGGGTGATTCAAAGGCTGTAGCAGATGGGGAAGATGTAGAAGGAAGCAGAAAAATTGGTAAGCAGGTGATGAGAACAATTGAGGAAAACAGGATGGCAGAGAAGTTGAAAATACTTTTATTTTGCCATATTAAAAAAAATTTAAAAAATATTCTCAAAGAACCAACTCTTAGTTTCACTAGTTCTTTTTATTTTTTCTACTTTTATTTTATTAATTAGTGGCATGAGTTAGATTATTCCCTGTCTTCTACACTGTTATTTCATTTTGTTCTACAGCTTTTAGGTATGCTGCTAAATTACTAATGTTGTGTCTTTATTTTTACTCGGTTGTAAAAGGATTTTTATTGAATATTTTTTATTTACATTTCAAATTTTATCCACTTTCCCAGTTTCCCATCCACAAACTCCCTATTACATCCCCCTCCCCTATCTTCTCTGATGGTGTTTCCCCAGTCATTCACCCAACCCTTCCCACCTCCCTGTTCTGACATTCTTCTACACTAGGGTTCCAGCCTTAGCAGGACCAAGGGCCACTATGATACCTATGGCCAGGACACAGAAGTTCCCCCAGATCCTTATTTAAAGCCAGTTTGTCTCAGTCAATCTATAATGTTATTCTTCCATAGACCCTTATGATAAGCATTTATTTGCCTCAAATTCAAGCCTGTTTTTTTTTAAGTTAATCTGTATAACCTTTCTTTTATCGAAGATATCACTTATACTTTATAGATGTTCCAATGTAATTATTTCTTAACCTTTGTTGTCAACATAGTATTGATTTAGTAATTACCAGGAGACTTTTTATAAACTGTGATGTGCTTAAATATGCAGGGAGAGAGAGAGAGAGAAAGAGAGAGAGAGAGAGAGAGAGAGAGAGAGAGAGAGAGAGAGAGAGAGAGAGAGGCCACCCCAGTACCTTCTACCTTACTATTGAAGTTTAAAACTACACAGGCTTCTGAGTTGTGCTGAATCAGACTTCTTGTCCCTCAAAAAACTGAAAGTCTTCTGACTGTGGTGTTTGCATATAACCACATTTATCATATATAAAAGAAATGGTGGAATATATATATATATATATATATATATATATATATATAACTAAAATGAAATCAAGATCAAATAGACACTAATCCTCAGTGAAATAGGAACAGTAATAAATCCTCAATGAAAAAGAAGCAACAATGTAATCTATCATATAAACAAACTGGCAAAAAACACTACACTGCTGCATTGTATCAAATGCAGCAATGGGTTTTAGTAAAATCCAGCTCTCTTTCATAATAAAATTGCTTTGTGTGAGTACTCCCAGGGTTAATTTTGACTTACTTCTTGCTTGTGATTAATCATGAATGAGTCTGCCCATGTCTGTCTTTGTTTTTTGTTTTGTTTATTTTTTTAAATTAAGATGTGTTATATCCTGTCAAGTTCTTCTGCATGTGCATCCATCCTTGAGAGAATGTTCAAGCCTGAAGAAAAGGGCTTTAGTAAAACATAGATACCGTGTAGTGTAAACTCTCCATATAAGCATTTTTGATCATTGTTTTTCTTCCTGGAATTGGTCGTGCTTTCTGTTGCTTGCCTTTAGAAGTCACTGAGAATGGAAACTTGCTCTCTAACATAGTATTCACCAGCCCCACTCTTTTCACCCCCTAAGAAAAGAAAATGCTTGAGACGAGCTAGCAGAAACACTGACCCAAAATACGGTTAATGATATTAAACTTCATAGAGGTCTTCATGATTTATTTAAATCACAGGTGTGATCTTTTAAGATTTGGAGTACCAAATTTGGTCAGAAAATGCAGGATTAGGGCCATAAACAAATTCTAGACATAGAAACCAGACAAGAGAATGCAGGCATGGAAACATTAATCAACATAGATAGCTATGTGGTGGCTCGTGATGCAATTTGAGATATTAGTGGTAGCCAGACCTTTTTCCTTACTTTAAATGCACCACCCCACTTTCAAGTGCCATAGTCCTCCATCCTAAAGCAAGAAGCTGAGTGAGCATGAATACTTGGCTCAGTTTTCTACATCCTCACTGAGAAAGGTCAAAATAGAGTAGACTTACAGATGGAGAGCAATGAGAGGTTGAATTCCAATTTACAAGTAATAAGATAGAAATTAGATGAGCTTTTAAATCAGAATAAATATTTTTATCTAAAGGCTAAGGCATCATCATGTGCTGAGACTGCAGGACTTCAATAAAGGGTGGTGAATAAGTCTATAATTATTTTTTTTCACCTACAGAAAGACAATCACCTCCAGATTGGAGCCCATAGAAATGTTAAATCAGAAATGATTTAAAGAGGTATTTGTAGCATTTCAAATGTATACAACTTATATAAAACAGAAACATAAAAGACTGAAAAGAATTAAAATCAGCTATCTTAGAAGTTGGCACTCACCTTCAGTGGCTGACATAGTGGAAAGAAGAGGCTTCAGCTATGGGCCAACATAATAGGGAAGGGTGTTAATTTGTTCAAGTATCAGTTGCTATATGAAGATGAGATGTAGAAATATAGATTATGTTTAATTATTTCACCTTAGAGCAGTGTCATATATCACCTTTAAATGCTTCAGGCAAGATTGAATAAGCAACTGGAAAAAATAATCTCAAACAACTACAAAAATAATTCAAGGAACAGATTAATATTTTTATTTTTTTTTGTAATTTATGCTGTATCTAGAGCAATACTGGATTCACACGCTAGATGGATTTTAGTTTAGTGTTTAGTTTATGAGAATACTAATGCTGAGTACAAAAAGATTATTATACATCCAAAGGCCAAATGTGCACATTTTAATAAATGGACTAAGAACTTTTTGTGGACATAAGACCCAATGCTTTTAACTCAATTATGATTAGACTGAAAGTTACTAAAGTGTGAGAGCTCAGAATGTCTGATGCTTTAGATATGGAAGAACATGTCATTTCCTAAAGGGTTGTTGACAAAAAAATTCCTAAGTATATTTCCTCTAAGGACAGTACACAGAGAAGCCCCCTGTAACATGGAAAAGATGTGGAGAGGGAAAATAGAGGATTTATTATTATAAGTCACTCAAAGATATATGAGGCAATTCCTTACAATCAGGAAATGGCCTAAGAAGCTATATTCAAGCCCTGACAAAAAAGCAACCTGAGTCATTCATTTCATGTCACCCAAGGAGAGACTGTTCTAGAGAGCAACTAGAAAATATATCCTGTTATGACAGACAATGATGCACTAATCCTAACTTGTCTGAAAGGTAGAATAGGACATTCCTAAGATACCAGAAAAGAAATATTTTGATAACCTCCTATAAATGATAAAAGATAAAAGTTAAAATGACGTTTAGATATATTTGAGAATTAAAGTCTCCTAGATACCAGGGCAGACATAACAAAAACAATATTATTCTTAAGCATCTTGTAGGGATTATGACATCAGATAAAACAAAGTTTACAGGTGATTGAATTTATAGGGCCCAGGGATTTTATAGGACAAGTAAGGCAATATATAGCAGATATACTCTTGAATTTAAGGAAAGGATATTTGTTGTAACACTATAAAATATATATCGGCATTGTTTCAACTTTGGAACCAGTTAAAAATCAGAAGATTTTACTGCTAAATTTATAGGAAAATTTTATTGAAAACAGTTATAGATGATCCAGGCTATGAATTATATCTTATTGATGGACACAAATACAGATATCTTAGAAAAATATTAAATGAAGTAAATTCTCTTTACTCTTTAGTAGTTGGAACTATAAATTGCTCTTGGAAAAATATAGAAAAGAGACTCTAATAGTTATCTAGGATATAAGATAAGTATATAGAATATCCAGGCACCAACGATCCAGATCAGAAAAGAACAATATTAAGTATTTAAAAAAAATGCTGGAAGATATTATCTGGCTATGATCTACAAATAGATGAACTACTCAAGAGTTACAGCAATCATTTCAAACCTTACAAGGTAATTCATCCTTAAGTAGTACAAGAAAATTGTCAGATAAATCTTAAAGAGAATTTTCTCTGGTAAATTAACGTTAAGAGGATAAATATGTGGATTGCTTGGACCCAAGATTGATTATATTCTTGTTATTTGCATGATAACCATTCTTTACCAAATACTTATTAAGAGAGAAGATAATATTACAGAATGTTTTTAAGCAAATATATTGAGTAGATTTTAAAACATAGATAAAGGGACTGGGGGATTTAGCTCAGTGGTAGAGCGCTTACCTAGGAGCATGAGGCTGGGTTCGGTCCCCCAGCTCCGAGAAAAAAAGAACCAAAAAAATACAAAACATAGATAAAAATTTTCGGTTTGAGTGTTAAAAGGCCAAATATGACTTCACCAATTAGTAGGAAAAGACCTAGCAGAGATTATAGTGACCTATACTAATGCTGACATTATCTCATTATGTGTGATCAATGAAAGTTAACAAATAGCTTGTAGTATGGTTTGTTTGTTTGTTTGTTTGTTTAATTTTGGAAAATTAGCATGCATTCCAAACTCAAGTGAGTTCAGTTTATAAAATAATTAATTAATGTCTCCATATATAGTGATAGGATTAACAATTTATAAAGTTTCAATCTTCTGTGCAAATGCCAATAAATTAGAAAGAGCAGGATATAAGCCAGGAAATACAATTAGTAATTCAAAGCCCATATGCTTCAGTTAAAAAATTTGAACCTTATTGTTTTTCTTTTGTTTCTTTTTTGATGTTCCAGTATCTCTCGATATTGTTACTGACTCTCCTTATTCATAAAGACTTGTTTGCATATACTAACTGCTAATTATTCAGCATTTTTCTTTTTTATTGACTATTTTATGTATTTACATTTCAAATGTTATGCCCTTTCCCACATCCTCCCTCTCCCATCTCCCCTTTCCATGCTTCTATGAGGATGTGCTCCCTCCCACTTACCCACTCTCACCTCACCACCCTGTCATTCCCCTAAATTTAGGAAATGAGCCTATACAGGGCCAAGGGCTTCTCCTCCTATTGATGCCAGACAATGTCATCCTTTTCTACATACACCTTCCTAGACTAAGAATATTCCACCAAACCTGGACAATGAGAATAAAGACTTGGCAAATTTAATGGTTTTCTTAATGTCCCCCAAAGATACCACTGCTCCTTGAGAGCAAGCAACAATCTAAAGAGCACTATGCCCTCATTGGTGAGAGGTGGGGTACCTGGTTTTTGGTTATTAAGTGTGCTATAGATGGTTGTTGTTTTCTATGGGGGTAGGTTTCCAGTATCTATTAGTCATGGCAATGGAGGAAACAAAGAAAAGAAGGTTAGATAGCAGTATATAATTGTTTTCTCCCTCTATTTCCTCTGTTCTTCTCTCTGCTCTCTGGTGTTAGGGGGCAAAAGTTAAGAAAAGGCAAGGGTGATGGAGGAAAGAACAAAAAGAAGGATAGATTATTCTATCACTATTCAGACGAAGGAAATAAGAACAAGTTTCAGATATTTTAGTTGATATGGATATTTGTATGATGATATAAATGTAGAGTAATATTTGCTACTATGTATTATGTATAAGACTCAACTTTTGTATAATGTAAAAGAACATATGCAAATCATTTTAATGAAAGATTATATTATACAATGTTGAAGATAATTAAGAAATTCAAGTTAGTAGTCACATATAATATATAAAATTTGTCATGTTCAGTCCTTTGAACTTCCTGGTTCACATAAAACTGTCAAATCTTGTAGGTCTGCAGCCAAAGATAGATGCCTCATCGACACAAAGAATAGTTGATGACTCTTTAGGTACCCAATAACTAGTCTTTGTCATTTCTTTTGTTTAAGAAATTCTACACTTCCTGTTTACTCAGGTAAATTTTATTCTTCTCAGGTTTCTTATGAATTTGAAGACTCACAAGTTATGCTTGTAACAGATTTCTTGTTATCAGGAATCAAAATAAATTTCAAAAAACCTGATATAACCGTTATAAAGATTAAAGAAATAAAAACTTACCTTGTTAACAAGGTAAGTATCCCTTTAATGCCTTTTGTTTCCTAATATCTTTCACTAGAACTTCACGTACTATATTTAATAGATTGAGCCAGAGTCGGCAGCTTTGTCTTGTCCCTAATTTTAGTGGGATTGCTTCAAGTTTCTTTCCATTTAGTTTGATATTGGCTATTGGCTTGTCTTAATTCCTATTCTACTCAATACTATTAGCATGAAGGGGTATTTTATTTTGTCAAAGGCTTTTTCATAATCTAAGTAGATGATTATGCGTTCCTTCTTGGAGTTTGTTATATAGTAGATTACATTGATCGATGTCCTTATACTGAGCTATTCCTTCATCACGGTATGAAGCCTACTTGAATATGGTGAAAGATCATACTGATGTGTTCATAGATTTAGTTTGTAAGATTTTGTTGAGTATTTTTGCATCAACTTTCCTGAGGGAAATTGGTATGAAGTTTTCGTTCTTTGTTGGGTCTTTGTACAGTTTAGGTATTAGTGTAACTATGGCTTCATAGAATGTACTAAGCAGTAGTCCTTCTATACCTGAGATTCTCTCTTCTATCTATTGTACATGGTGATACATGTATTTTTGACCCCTGATCTCTTTCCTAGGTTTTCCATCTCCAGGGTTGTCTACCTATTTGTTTTCTTTAATGTTCTACTTAGATTTTTCAATCCTGTATGGTTTTGTTCAATTCCTTTACCTGTTGGACTGCAGACTCACAATTGCAGGTAAGTGTGTATATCAGAAAATGGAGATCAGAAAATACAGGGTAGATCTTATGGCTATTGTGTTTTGCTAAATTTCTTTAAGACATTTACTTGTTTCCTCTTTAGGGGCTTCTACTTGTTTGCCTGTTTTCTCCTCTATTTCTATAAGTGAGTTATTTATGTCCTTTTAAATTTCTCTATTATATTAATAAGAAGGAATTTTAG
This sequence comes from Rattus rattus, assembly GCF_011064425.1. Taxonomy (NCBI): domain Eukaryota; kingdom Metazoa; phylum Chordata; class Mammalia; order Rodentia; family Muridae; genus Rattus; species Rattus rattus. The sequence continues at coordinate 75,675,249 of NC_046161.1, read as the reverse complement.
ATCTGAATTTAACTTTTCTCTATTATATTAATAAGAACGAATTTTACTTTTCAGGTATGTTTAGGTAACCAGGAATTGGTGTGGTGGGACAACTAGGTTCTGGTGTTGTCGTGTAGCATTGGTTTCTGCTGCTTATGTTCTTGCACTTGCCTCTTGCCATTTGGATATGGCTAGTGCTAATTGCCTTTGCTGTTTCTGACTGGAGCCTATCCCTTCCTTGGTCCTGGTAGTGTCAGAACTCCTTGGAGTCCAGCTGTTTCTGTGGTCCTATAATCCTGGGATCCTGGGAACCTTATATTCTGGTTGTGGTAGAGCTCTTGGGAATCAAGCTGCCTCTGGAATCCTGAAATCCTCTTGTTACCAAGCTCCCAAGTTCCTGTTGTGTCAGAGATCCTGGGTGTTAAGCTTTGGGTATTGCAGGAGTGGGTGGGGAGCCAGAGCCCTTGTTCTGCTCTGGGCTCTGGGCACAATTACAAGCCAGAAAAAATCCGTGCCTCTAGGTGGACTGTGGTTGGTGTTTCCCTGGTTCCTGTGTGGGTGCCAGTTACACTGTACGTTGGGAAAAATGTGTGGCACTCACTGTGATCTTGCGTCTGTCAGAGTTCCAGTGATTTTTGGTGTGCTCTATCTCCTGGGCGTTGAGCTACCTCTATGATCCTGTCATCCTCTAATCGTGGGTGTGTTAGAGTACCTGGAAGTCAAGCTCGATCTGGATGTTGTGAGACTGGCTATGAAGCCAGTGCCTCAGGTCTGCTCCAGGCACAGGTTAAAACTGGAAGGAACGGAAGGAACCAGTGTCACTGGCTGGGCAGGGGTTCCTCTATCCCTGGATCCTGGCGGTCCCAGTTGCTCTGGGTGTTGTGTCAGATATTGTGGCCTCATCTGTGATCCTGAGCATTTCAGAACACCGGGGAGTTAAGGTTCTTCTGGGTGTTGTAAGATTCTGGGCAGATCCAGTGCTCTAGGTCTGTTCTGGGTGCAGGTTCGAACCTTTTGATTGTGTCTTAGGCTTCCCTTTAGCCATCTAGTTGTCTCTAGTATTGCATGGTATGGTAGTCCCTGGAAATGGCAGGAGACTGGAAGTAGTCACAGGTGGCAGCAAACCTCATGAAACGAAGGCAGAACTGAGGCTCATGTAGTGGACTGCAGACTTGCAATTGCAGGTAACTGTGTGTATCAGAAAATGGAGTTCAGAAAATACAGGGTATATCTTATGGCTATTGGGCTTGACAGGAATTCAGCAGGTGAGGTATTGGGGCATACATGTCTCACTTGGCTGTCCATAGTAGGAGCAGGCCTCCATGAAAGCAGGTAGATCTACAGGATAGGGAGAAGAATGCAGAACCTAGATTGCACATTGGGCTTTATACCAGAATATAAGCAGTAAATTTTACTCCTTTACATTCTCATATTAAAAGAAGAATACCTACTCTGTTGGCTCAAATCAATGAAATCAGTCTGATCCAATTTTATGTCCCTTCCACCATCCCCTTTTTTGTTTGTTTGTTTTCAGTTTGTTGTTGTTGTTGTTGTTTTCCCTGTTTATACTATTTTATATTTTTTCTTTCTTTTATTTTGGATATTTTATTTCTTTACAATTTAAATGCTATCCCCTTTCTTAAATTCATCCCAATGCATAATTTTCCTGATTTATTCTTGACTGAACTAGATAACTCACTAAGGTCTTTTCTATGGGATCCCACATGTTCAGAGATTGCACTTTTTATCTTTTTTCTGCAAGCCTGTTTACCATTAAGTTTAATTACAGATCAAGAGGCTAAACTTGGTAGTCCATAAAGGACATTATTATTGTCTTCTCTGGAAATTTTTATCAAAGGACAACATTGCAGGGTTAGAAAAAAAATTTAAAAAAAAAATGGAAAGTTAAATTTTGGGGGTTGGGTTGGAAACATCTCTTGAAGCTGGGTGGGGTGTTACTTAAAGTGTGAGATATAACCATGACATCCAGAGGTTTCAATGTTATCAGCTCCAACATAAATCTCTCAAACATCCACATTCCATTCTTTAGAAATCAATAGTTTGCTTTTTCACCCATATGATCCAAACCTGGAAATTGAAGTTTTGACCTTATAATGATGGCTTATTTTTGACTTTCTATATCTTGAGCCATGTGGCAGTTACAGATAACAATCTCTTCTATTGCACATTAAAAATTACTAAACTATGTGCTTCCAACCTGGTCATTTTTAACATTGAATTCTTTGTGTCCTTCACTTTAATCTTAGATGCTAGAATTTGGCTAATTTATCATGGCACTCTTTCTTTTTCTTTTGTCAACGTATCCAAGATGCAAAGGAACAATCGTATTTTCCTCAGATTTCTACCAAATTTAAAATGTTTTATATAAATAAAATCACTAAATTTATACCTTTCATAATTGGTGAATCAGATAATCTAATTAATTTGTCTCTTAAGTTTGCAAAATCATTCATAGTCAGATTTCTATAAACTCCAAGTTTCTAGGAGAGGTTTCATTAACTGCACAGACACCAGTGGCTATGATTATTGGCAAATTGTAAAGTTTAATATTAAAGATTTTATCTATGGATCAATAGAAGTGAAAATACTGCGCACGCACACACACACACACATATATTATATATATATATATATATATATATATATATATATATATATATATGAGAGAGAGAGGATACCGATAGAAGATAGATATAAGAATAGATAGAATAGACCTGAAGGGACCGACCAGATAAACAGTTCTCTGCATCCAAATCCCGTGGGAGGGAGAGCTAAACCTTCAGAGAGGCAGACACGACTGGGAAACCAGAAGAGACTGCACTCTGCACACATCTCTGACGCCAGAGGAAAACACCAAACGCCATCTGGAACCCTGGTGCACGGAAGCTCCCAGAAAGGGCAGCGCAGATCTTCCTGGTTGCTGCCGCCGCGGAGAGCTCGTAGGCAGCACCCCACGAGCAAACTTGAGCCTCGGGACCACAGGTAAGACCAACTTTTCTGCTGCAAGCAACCTGCCTGGTGAACTCAGGACACACAGAGGCAAAAATTCCTCTAGGACCAGACACTTCCGGTGGTTGGCGGGAGTCCCAAACCCTGCCCTTGCCCAGCAGCTCTCTGCTCCCAAACCCCATGGGAGAGAGACCTCACCGCCTGGTCAGGTGGGCACTCCTGAGGCTGCAGAGCAGAAGAGACCACGAACACTGCCCACCCCTGCTCACATCCCTGGCCCAAGAGGAAACTGTATATGGCCTCTGGGTTCCCATAGAGGAGGGCCCAGAAGCAGCAGGTCTGCTGTGTCTGAGACACCGCCAGAACCTGAAGGGACCTACCGGATAAACAGTTCTATGCACCCAAATCCCGTGGGAGGGAGAGCTAAACCTTCAGAGAGGCAGACACGCCTGGGAAACCAGAAGAGACTGCACTCTGCACACATCTCTGACGCCAGAGGAAAATACCAAACGCCATCTGGAACCCTGGTGCACAGAAGCTCCCGGAAAGGGCAGCGCAGATCTTCCTGGTTGTGAAGAGCTCATAAGCAACACCCCACAAGAAAACTTGAGCCTCGGAACCACAGGTCAGACCAACTTTTCTGCTGCAAGTAACCTGCCTGGTGAACTCAAGACACAGGCCCACAGGAACAGCTGAAGACCTGTAGATAGGAAAAACTACACGCCTGAAAGCAGAACACTCTGTCCCCATAACTGGCTGAAAGAAAACAGGAAAACAGGTCTACAGCACTTCTGACACACAGGCTTAGAGGACAGTCTAGCCACTGTCAGAAATAGCAGAACAAAGTAACAATAGAGATAATCTGATGGCGAGAGGCAAGTGCAGGAAACCAAGCAACAGAAACCAAGACTACATGGCATCATTGGAGCCCAATTCTCCCACCAAAGCAAACACGGAATATCCAAACACACCAGAAAAGCAAGATCTAGTTTCAAAATCATATTTGATCACGATGCTGGAGGACTTCAAGAAAGACGTGAAGAACTCCCTTAGAGAAACACAGGAAAACATTAATAAACAAGTAGAAGCCTGCAGAGAGGAATCACAAAAATCCCTGAAAGAATTCCAGGAAAACATAAATAAACAAGTAGAAGCCCATAGAGAGGAGTCACAAAAATCCCTGAAAGAATTCCAGGAAAACACAATCAAACAGTTGAAGGAATTAAAAATGGAAATAGAGGCAATCAAGAAAGAACACATGGAAACAACCCTGGATATAGAAAACCAAAAGAAGAGACAAGGAGCTGTAGATACGAGCTTCACCAACAGAATACAAGAGATGGAAGAGAGAATCTCAGGAGCAGAAGATTCCATAGAAATCATTGACTCAACTGTCAAAGATAATGTAAAGCAGAAAAAACTACTGGTCCAAAACATACAGGAAATCCAGGACCCAATGAGAAGATCAAACCTAAGGATAATAGGTATAGAAGAGAGTGAAGACTCCGAGCTCAAATGACCAGTAAATATCTTCAACAAAATCATAGAAGAAAACTTCCCTAACCTAAAAAAAGAGATACCCATAGGCATACAAGAAGCCTACAGAACTCCAAATATATTGGAGCAGAAAAGAAACACCTCCTGTCATATAGTAGTCAAAACACCAAACGCACAAAATAAAGAAAGAATATTAAAAGCAGTAAGGGGAAAAGGTCAAGTAACATATAAAGGCAGACCTATCACAATCATACCAGACTTTACGCCATAAACTATGAAAGCCAGAAGATCCTGGACAGATGTCATACAGACCCTAAGAGAACACAAATGCCATCCCAGGTTACTGTATCCTGCAAAACTCCCAATTAACATAGATAGAGAAACCAAGATATTCCATGACAAAACCAAATTTACACAATATCTTTCTACAAATCCAGCACTACAAAGGATAATAAATGGTAAAGCCCAACATAAGGAGGCAAGCTATACCCTAGAAGAGGCAAGAAACTAATCGTCTTGGCAACAAAACAAAGAGAAGTAAAGCACAAAAACATAACCTCATATCCAAATATGAATATAACAGGAAGCAATAATCACTATTAG